>NC_133660.1:210127732-210311485 GCF_037893015.1 Macrotis lagotis | reverse complement strand
AGCCGAATAGAAATGTGAAATGTCAATGAGTTCTTCACATAGCTGCTGCAATATACTTGTCCTACAGCACACATAAGAACATGTCATAGCCCTGCTCAGAACCCTCACTGAATTCTTTTTTATTTCTAAATAAAGGATAAACTCCTGGTTGATATTTAACAACTTCTGCAGCTTGGCTATAATCTATCCCTCCTGCATTGTTCATAAAAGGAGCAGGTATGAACAGAGTATTCTCTGGACTTAGAATCAGAAAACGGGTTCAAATCCTTCCTCAGACTCTTACTAGTTGTGTGACCATAGATACATGTGAAAGTTTGGTTTAGCAGCTAAATTGAAGTTTAGAGGGGTAAATTAACTTGCCCAAGTTTACAATGAAAATAAGTTGCATATCTCTTGGCTCTATGTAAGAAAGTTCTGGCTTTGGAAATCAGGAAGACTTGAGGACAAATCCTACCTCAGACACCAACTGTCTGACCCTGGACAAATGGGTCTTCAACAACCCATCTAGTAAAACCCCATATACTACCTTTGCAGACATGATGGATAGATGTGGCCTGGGTTATTATCATATATATCCAGTTATCACATATCCTGGGTTATTATCATATATATCATATATCCAGTTCAAAATTTGGGATGAAAGAGTACTCTATATCCAATTGGACTGTCCATAGTTATTGCAGTAATCTCATTAATTAAAAGAGAATTCATAAAAGAATCAGGCTAGGCCATGAACATTTGATACAACAGGGTCTTTATTGTGATAAATTTTAACTTCAACAAAGAAAACAGCTTAAAGATATGATACTGTGTAGGGGTATCAAAGGAGATATTTATAGGGGACACCTCCAAACCACAAAAGAGAAAGAAAAAGGTAATATCAAGCTACTATATGATGTAGGTCAGAGGTGTCAGACTTGAAGGTAACTCAAATTAAATTAAACTATATTTGAGAAATAGTTTTAAAAAACAAAGACACAATACAACATAGATAATGTTGATTTATGACTTTCTGAGTAAATATGTAGCAGCAGAGGTTCTATTCTATTGGAGCTTAAGGCCACTGGTCTTAAATTCAGGCGAAGGCCATGATTTTTTGAGTGGAAGGAGGGAGAGTGAAGATAAATTTCACTACGGCATGACTGATAGGTTTCCCACCACTGATGTCATGTAGAGAAAAATATTGTGGATTGAATAGCAAAGTACCAACCACAGGTATGAGGCAATATACTTTCAGTTTCTAGGTAAAGATCTCCAGAAAATAGAAAGTAAGAACTT
This sequence comes from Macrotis lagotis, assembly GCF_037893015.1. NCBI lineage: Eukaryota > Metazoa > Chordata > Mammalia > Peramelemorphia > Peramelidae > Macrotis > Macrotis lagotis. The sequence continues at coordinate 210,310,207 of NC_133660.1, read as the reverse complement.
TATACATTTGTTTATAGAAGAGATGGGCTGCTTTAAGAATGTCTAGGTCTTCTCCCAAAAAGGAGCATTGTCATATGGAGGATGGTCTTCAAAGGAATATAAGAAGATCGAATTCTTAGTTCTTTCTAGAGTACTTTTTTACCAAGCATTAGTTAAAGATAAAATAAGCATAGTGATCAAGATTGAGGAATGCATAAAGCTAGGAGGCATAACTGACATGATAGATGACAGAACCCTGTCAAAATAATGTCAATAGGTTGGCAATCTTACTTCCAGGCAGGTTTTCTTGTGGAAGAAGACTACTCTGCTTGGCCATAGAGAATAAAACTAAAAATAATGGATGGAAATCATGGACCAGCAGGTTTTTACTCACCATAAAGAAAAGTTTTCTAGGAGCTATAACCATACGATTGTGGGTTGGTCAGTTTTCTATCACCAGTGGTATTCAAGCAAAGGTAGAATGGTCACCATTTAGAGACAATGTCAAGGGGATTTCTCTTCTGATATGGGTTGGACTAGAAATCTTCTGATGTCAATGGTAACAATCTCAGCAGAGATAATTAAACACTGCAATTTGTAGAACACTATACAGAATTTCACTTAAATTGCTAAATTTATTGGTATATAATTGGGCAAAATAACTCTTTATAATTGTTTTACTTTCATTTTAAAATTGCTAAGAAGATGAAAAAAATTAGTCTGCCTTCAAGGAATTTGTATGCTGCTAGGGGAATGCTTTATAATATAATATATATAGACGTCATAGGAATATAATAGGAAAGAATCAGAAAAATTTGCTATAGAATACTTCAAGGGGGAGAAAATGCTAATAACTGGATATGAGAAAAGGAAGAATAGAGAGCAGTCTTGAAGGAAGATGAGAATACAAAAATCTGACTATGAGTTCCTTAAGAGTGGGGACAGTTAACTTTTCTAAACATTCTAGAAATTAGTACAATGTCTGGGACATAGTAGGTGCTTACAAATGATTACTTTGTCTTGAAATGCATGTCTAAATAATGAGTGAATTCTAGAATTTTGGCAAAACTTTTAAATCTGGTTTTCTGTGATTCTATAATGTAAAGGAAGAAAATTAAATTTCAATGAAGCTAAATGTATATTCAGTTCTTTTAGGTTCAAAAAATCAATTGCCCAAGAACTGGATGGGGATGCATCTGGCTGGATAGAATTTTGTATGAAAAACATGTAGAATGAAAACTAAGCTTTAAATGAATCAGCAGTAGAATGAGGCAACTGAAAATGCTAATGTAATCTTCAACTATATTCAAAGTATTTTACTATCCAGATCACAGAAAGAGATAGTCCAATCACCTTTTTGGAGATAACACCCATCTGCAGTATATTGTACAGAATTCTGCATAGCTTATCATAGGACAAAAGAACCCAGGACAGTTGAGTTATAGGACCAAGAAGTGGTAGTGGTGAACAATAGAAATGAGTTTCCTTCCTATTTTGAAACAGCCCATCAATAGCAGCCTGTGGGTTAGAGTTCTAGGCTGGCCCATTACTTAGTGATTTCTAGAGTTGTTTGTCCTTGAAAAAAAGAGGTGGCCAACTTCTCTGTAGTGGAGCAATGGTACCATGATGCTCTGATATTCCTTGGTGGCTTTCTAAATGTTGCAGTATTTGTATATTATATGTGAGCTTTAGTTGGATCTCAATGTTTTTTTCAGGATGAAGAATGAGGGGAACACCCATTTATGAAGTATCTACTGTATGCTGAGAACTATGCTAAGTGTTTTACAAACATTTTTTCATTTGATCCTCACAACAGCTCAGTGAGGTTCATGATATTATTATTATTTCCATTTTACAGATGACGAAATTTAGACAGAGGTTTAGTGACTATTCCATACTCACAACTGGTAAATGCCAGAGGCCAGATTTGAATTCAGGTCTTCCTGATTCTAGGTCTAGTGCCATATGCATTCTGCCCCCTTGCTGCTTCCATAGATTAATGAGTAGTCAATTAATCAACAGGTATTTATTGGACATTCAGCATGTGCAAAGATCTTTATGTGTTGTTGAGGAAATAATGAGTGTCTGGTTATGCAATGAACTACCTGTGGTTTTATACACAGACAACAAATCACTTGGGGATGATGATTTTGTTTCTTTGGGTTACTTCCCTAACTTGTATATGTATTCACTAGTTGGTTTCCCAAAAGGCAGCTGCTATGTAAGAATCTAGGGTTACCGGGGGAAATTATTTTTAAAAAGTACAACTAATGAGCTCCTAGTGGCTACACAATCTTTCTACCCATAACTATCAGTGTCACTCTTATAAAAATACAAAACTTCTATGGGAAAAGTGGGTACAAATTTAAAGTATATAATGGGCAGCCAGGTAGTTCAGTGGATAATGCATTGGCCTTGGAATCAGGAGGAGAGGAGTTCAAATCTGGCCTCAGATACTTGACACTAACTGTGTGACCTTGGACAAAGTCACTTAACTCTGATTTCCTAGCATCCAGAATTATCTCTAGTCACCTGATATATATCTGGCCACTGGATCTAAACAGGTTCCAGAGGATAAAGTAAGGCTGATGATTTTGCACAGTACTTCATCCACATCCAATTCATGTGCTTATCATGGTATCACTTCCTGATGTTATGGTCTTTTTTTTTGAGAACAAAGAATAAGCAAAACAACAACATACAGTAGTGGTGAGGCACACATTTAGGCATTGCATATGGTCATCATATCTCATAATTGCGGGGCACTGATTTTTGACTTTTTTGACTTTTTGTCATGATGTCAATCTGTTCCTCTTTGGGCAGAGCCATTCCTTTTTTTTTTTTTAATTTATTTAAGACAATGGGGGTTTTAAGTGACTTGCCCAAGGTCACACAGCTAGGCAATTATTAAGTATCTGAGGCCAGAAGAGTCATTCCTTCTTAGTGGCCAAAATCTTACTCTTCTGGCTCCTTCAGGAACTATCTCTAACTGACTAGAGTGTGATTTTAATAGTCATCTGGAGCATACCCAATCGTTAGTTCAGTGAGGTTATTCCCTTCTAACTCACTGAAAGGATTTGGTTTTCAGGGATCACTTGGTATGGCAACATTTTGACAGTTTAAATCTCATTTTAGTCTCCTTTTTATGATTAAGATTTTCAAGGAACAACTCCTTAACATAAATCACAGTTGTGAGGATCAAATGAGATAACATGTTTTTTTTTAAGAATTTTAATTTTTTTCTTAATGACATATAAGCACAATTTTAACATATTTAAAAATAATTTTGGAGTTCCAAATTTCCTTCCTCCTGCCCTCTTCTTTCATTGAAAAGACACTTTATTATAGATTATACATGTGCAATCATAAAAATTAGATTTCCATATTTTTCATGTTGCAAAAAAAGGAACACAGATAAGAGAGACAGAGACAGCGACAGAGAACAAGAAAAATAAAGTAAAAGAGTACGCTTTGATCTGCATTCAGACTTAATTAGTTTTTTCTCTGAGGTGGATAGCATTTTTCATCACATGTCTTTCAGAACTATTTTATATCATTCTATTAATGGGAATACCTTTCATAGTTGATCATTATATATTTCTATTACAATGTATAATGTTCTCTGTTTATTTTACTTTGCTTCACATAAGTCTTCCCAGGTTTTTCTTAAACCATCCTGCTCATCATATGTCATATCTTAATAGTTTTCTATCATAAGCAACAACTCGTTTAGTCATTTTGCAATTGATGGATAGCCTTTTAATCTCCAATTTTTTGCCACCAAAAAGGGAGCTGCTATAAATATTTTTGAATATATAGGACCTTTTCCTTTATCTCTCTTCTCTTTGAGATACAGACCTACTAGTGGTATTGCTGGGTCAAAAAACATGCCCAGCTTTATAGCCCATGGGGCATAGTTCCAAATTGCTCTTCAGGATAGTTGGATCAGTTCACAACTCCACCAACAATGCATCAGTGTTCCAACTTTCCCACATTCCCTCTAACATTTGTTGTTTCCCTTTTCTGTCATATCAACCAGTCTGATAGGTATGAGGTGGTATCTCAGGGTTGTTTTAATTTGTGTTTCTCTAAGACCTAGTGATTTAGAGCATTTCCTCATATGACTATAGAATATTTTGATTTCTTCTGAAAATTGCCTGTTCACATCCTTTGACCAGTTATGAGATAATAATTGTAAAGTGCTTAGCACAATACCTATTATATAGTAAGAACTATATAAATGTTATTATTATTATTATTATTATTATCTACAGCCTCAACAACGTCTTCAGGACCTCTCCCTATATTAGAGAATTATAAGCTCTTTGAGAGCCAGGACTATAGATTTTCTGACTTGTACATAAAAAGTGCCTAAAAATACCTGATACTAATGGATTGTTTATTATGCATACCCTGCCACATAGTGGGTGCTATTTAAGTATTATTATTATTATTTCCTCCCAAGGTTGTTGTAATAAATAATAATAATAAAAATAAATGAGCAGTAATCGTTAATATACTCAGCACAGCCAAGGCTTGGTACATAACATTTTATAAAAGTTATTATTATTATTATTATTAATATTTTCAACTTTGAAAACTCCTTCTGACCCTCTCCATATCCAAAGGATTATAAGATCTCTGAGGACCAGGACCATGATCTTTGCTGCTTAATTTATGGTGAATGCCTAATGATGCTAATTGATTCTTTATTATACTTAGCACAAGTAAGTGGAACAGAGCCAGCTCAGAGAGAAGGGTCTCTGCCAAATAATATGCTATCAGGATCCATCAGACTCTTCATGTCTTTCCATGAAGTCTTTTGGGCCACCTAGGTGATACTATGGCTAGAACGTCAGTCCTGAAGTCAGGAGGAGCTGAGTTCTAATCTAATCTTGACACTTAGTAACTGTCTGAACTTGGGCAAGTCACTTAATCCTGATTGCTTCACATCCAGGGCCATCTCTAGTGATCCTGATTCATATCTGTCTCTTGGACTCAGATGGCTCCATCTGAGAAAGTGAGGCTAGTGACTTAGTACAGCTCCACCCCTCTCCCATCAGATCTAATTCATGTCATCACCTCCCTGATGTTATGATTTTCTTTGAGAATGAAGGGAAAACATGAAGTTTCTTAAGACTGAGTAATTTCTAGTGATCTGGTGATGAATGATTGTAACTCATTCCACACTTTGGAAATCTGTGCTACAACCTGTACTTTCCAACTTGGATAACTCAAAACAACATGTTGGGGTTAAGCATGTGAATCTTTGGTCATTATTGTTTACCTTGCCTTGGTTATTTGTCACGGTTATGACTTAGAATAATTTGAATGTTTTCAAGATAGATCTGTTTTCACATACCTAAGTAGCTTCAGAATGAAAAAGACTGATAGACTTAAAGCAGGAAGGGACCTTAAGTCATAGAATTTAGAACTAGAAGGGATCTTTGAACATAGAACAAAGATATTAGAGTCAGAAGAGATCTTGACTACTATATAGCCCCACCTCTGACTTTATAGATGAGAAAGCTTAAGCCCAGAGAGATGAGATTTTTGTTTCTAGGATCTCACAATATGATAGAGAGAAAAATTGTGGGAGGGGATGGGGTAAAGACCATGAATCTAGATTGCAGCCCTGTGTTCTTGCCTCTTCTATAATATTTCTCAAATGTTTGCCTCACCTCATATAGTATAGTATTACAGTTTTCTCACTTAGGCATTTCTGTTTGTTAATATATCAAATCATTAATAAAAAGATAAATCCATAATAAATCTGTATCTGCATTAAGAAACTGACTATAATTGGGCAGACCAACCTTATTTTCACTTCTGCTCTGAAATGCATTGTATTCTCAAAATGAATTTATGCTCTAAAAGCCATACTTGGTTGATTTCTAATGATAAAATTCTAAAGCAGCATTCTCAGAGCCTCTGTAATGTATGAACCATCCTAATGAAGAACTTTCCCTTATGACAATTGTGTTATGGTAAGCAAAGCCTTCCTTTGTTCTCTGTGAAAATTGCTGCCCACACCTTCCCCCATCCACCTCCAAGTCCCTAGTTTTTACAAGTAGGCACATATGGCAACTTTAAAAGGGTGGCAGATTTTTGTCAGTGGCACAAAAATAAATAATTACATTAAAAGGTCATGGAGAATTGGGAGAAGATGATTCATGGGATTATGCTGACTGACTCTGTCTCTCCAGGGTTGTTTTACACATAGCAGTAATTCTAGGAGCAGACTGGTCAGGATCTATCCATGGGTTGTTAGAGGTGGTATCCCTCAATGGCCAAGTTCCATGACAACTTAAAAGTTATCATGTAGGAAGGGAGTTGACCCTTGCCTGAAAATTTCTCACAGACTAAAAACAGTCAAAGTGTGAGTCATTTTTTCCAGATCTTCTGTAGGGGCTCTGCCCATTGTCCTATAGAATAAAATCATGAGATTTAGAGCTGAGGCAAACCTTAAAAATGGGGCATTATATCTTCCTCAGTTTATATATGTGGTAAAGGGTACTAAGTGGTAAAATGTCCAATGTAAGTGGAAGAGGTGTAATTAAAGCATTGGTATTTGGATACCAGGACTAAAACCAGTGGTCTGTACTGCATGTAGAATATTTTTTAATCCCTATTTTACAGATGAGAAAATTGATTCTCAAAGATGAAATTATTTTCTCAGATTCCTCAGCAAGTGAGTGTTAGAAATAACATTTACAATATGCTTACTTGCCTCCAGGTCCAGTGTGCTTTCTATTTTGTGACAAAGCCTTATATAGTCTACTCCTAACTTAACTGAGTCAAGATGACTGAAAAGTTGAATATCATTGACTTCTCAGGTGTTATCAAGGAGGAATAACACATTTATCTAAGCTACATGACATTGTACTAGATCTAACAAATCTTGGATTATTGCAGAATCTTCTGGAAAAAATGTGTAACCATTCAAAAGAATGTCTTGACATTCACACAGAGAAGATCAAGTGAATGAAAAATGCTCATTGCTCAGATTATGGCATACATTTGGATAGATGATATGGAGAAAGATATACAAGGAAAACATGAATTGTACCCATAATTGAACAAGTGGAGACAGGAAACTGTTTCTTTCAAGAAATTTCAGTGCCTTTGTACTGACTTCAAGGTTAACCCAGAAACAAAGGTTGATCACATTAAAAGCACCTCTCTATAGGTGTTGCTGTTTGATTAAGAGACAAAGGCAAAAATACTCCCTGAAGAAGTGAAAAGGCTATCACAAATTGGAAATTTATATTTATACAGTTGAGAAAGGCATAGAGGCCATCAAGTGACTAAAATATATAATGAATGAGGAATTTAAAAATAGAAATAAAAGGTGTCATCAAGGAAATGTAGGATATGAAGAAAGATGGATTGGTCAGATGGTGAAGATGAAGAATGATAGATGGACAGCTAGATTGTTCCATTGTTCCATTAGTTATCATCACAATTTTAGGAGAAAATAGGAGAAAATCAAGGCTTCCTGCTGTGGGACTGACTATTTTATAGTGAATTTGTTGAAGGCAAAAGACAAGAACCTCACTGAATGGAAAGGAATGAAAAGTTCCTAATCTTCACAAATTTATGGGAAAACAAGGAGGGTCTCCTGTACATTGGGAGGAATCATTGTGGTGAATTTATTGAAGGAAAATGACAAAGATTTCACAGAATAAGAAGGCATAGCTAGATCCTAATGTTCAGTTTTGAGGGAATATCTATATTGGTGAAATCATGGATCCCTTTGGATAATTGAGCTCAAGTGATAAAGCTGTAAAATAGAGAGGAGATCTGAGTCCTAATGCCAATTTCCCCATTAACACACTATGTTACCGTGAGTAGATAAATCACTAGGAAATTAATATGACAAAGCTGTTACTCTGGAGAGCAATTTAGACTTATACCCACAATAATATAAAAATGTGCATAACCTTTGACCCAGAAATACCACTACTCGTCTATAGTCCAAATGATCAACATAAAGGGGAAAAAAGACCTACATGTACAAAAACATTCATACCAGCTCTTTTTGTGGTGGCAAAGAATTAGAAATTGAGGGGAGATCATCAATTGAGATATGGCTGAATATGTAATGGAATAGTATTGTTCTATAAGAAATCATGAGCAGGAAGATTTCAGAAAAATCTGGAAAATGTACATGAACTGAGGTTGAGTGAAGTGAGCAAAACCAGGAGAACATTATATACAGTAACAGCAACTTTGTATGATGATCAACTATGATAGACTTAGTTCTCAGTAATTCAGTGTGGTCAAAGACAATTCTAAAATATTGGTGATGAAAAATGCCATCTATAGCCAAAGAAAACATTATGGAGTCTGAATGCAGACAAAAGCATACTATTTAATTTTTTAACATTTTTTTGTCTTTCCTTTCTTGTGATTTTCCTCTTAGTTCTGCATCTTCTTTCACAGCATGTCTAAAACAGAACTATGCATAATATGATTGTATAACTGATATCAGGTTACTTGCTTTCTTGGGAAGATAGGAGGGAGAAAATTTTACAAAATGAATATTGAAAACTATTTTTACATGCAATTGGAAAAAAATAAATTTTAAAAAATGGGAAAAATGACAGATTGGGTCAGATGATCCCAAAAGATGTTCCTAGTTCCAGCATTCTATAGTTAGCTAGTTATCTTATTAGCAGTCTCTGCTTTATTTGATTGGCCAAGTCATCCACCTGCAGGAGTAGGAGGTAATTGGACAAAGGGAATGATTTAATCAAATCATCAAATCACATATATGCTGAGTAAAATGTCAATGTGTGTATAAAAAAATCATTGCAACACTTCTCTTACTACCAGGAATGTATCATCAAATTGGGGAGATAAGGTATTAACATTTCTTCATTTTCTCATCATTTGCAGATTCCTACTATGTACAAATATGCCCAAGGCTCCAATAACCTTAAAGACAAAAACAAAATCCAACAACAGTAACAACAAATCCTCACCTGAGGTTATCACCCCCCCCCCACTAGCTATTGTCCTAGATCTCTTCTACTTTTTGTGACTGAACTAGAAAAAAAATGTTGACACTTGGTGCCTTCATTTCCTTTCCTCTTATTCCCTTCTAAGCCCTTTGTGATCTGACTTCTGATCTCATCATTCAATTGAAATTACCTTCTCTGTCACCAAAGATTTCTTTGCTTCAATCCTTACCTTCTTTACCTTTATTATTGATGTACCAGCATCCTCTGAATCCACTAGGTTTAAAACTGGAGAGCTGTATGCCACTCTTCATTCCCACTCACCTCCCCCCCCATATCCAGTCTATTATCAAATATTAGCATTTCTACTTCTATAACATTTCTTGTTTAGGTTCACTTATGGCTATTCACATAGCCACTATTCTACAAAAACATTGCAATAGCCTCCAAACTGGACTATGGAAGCAACTTTCTAATTAGTCTCCTCACCTCCCCACCTCCAATCCATCCTCCTCTTAGCTGCCAAAGTGATTTTCCTAAAGGACAGGTGAGATCATATCACCCACTCTAGTCAATCAATACAAATGACTTTTACCCCGAGACCAAAATATCAACTCTTAAGTTTAGCATTTAAGATTCTTCATAGCCTGCCCTCCTCCTACCTTTATCTTTCCAGGCTTCTTACACTTCATTTTCCCCCTTGCTCCCCCATTTTCCCCCACCCCCAAGTACCAAAGATCTAGCTTCACTGACCTAGTTCTTATTCTCTACAAACAATGCTGTTTGTCTCTGTGATTTTTCACTGGTTTATTTCTCATTTCACTTTTTGCCTTCACTTCTTAGATTGCTCAACTTCCTTCTATTCAAATTTTACGATCTGCTGGAGGCTTTTCCCTGCAAACTGACCCTGACAGCTGCTAGTGCCTTATCTCAGATTAAATTCTGTCTGCATCATGTAGTGGCCTAATTGTTTTCTTTTTAATTGATATTTAATTTTATTTTTCCTATTACCTGCTTTGGTAATTTTTCAACATTCATCTAATTGAAGATTTATAAATTACATAGTTTTCTACCATCTTCCCTTCCCTCCACCCTCCCCTTGACTGTGAACAGTTCGGTAAAAGTTTGACCTAATTATTTACATGGCAGATTCCCCCATTAGAATGTTAGGTCTTTGAGGGCAGGGATTGTTTCAGCATTTCTTTGCACCTTCTTAGCTTAGTTCAAGGAGATGTGTTTTTGAATGGCATGAATTAGTTCCCTTTTAGCCTTCCTGTCACCCTGCTGATCCCTTTGACTTTTGCTGGTATTGTGTCAAGAAATACCCTTGGATTCCTAATGGGGAAAGCATTGGTCCAATAATCCTAATAAAAGGGATCATTTGGTGATCTCAATAGTGAGAGCACTCCTCTGTAAAATGAACAATTTAGATCTGAAAACTTCTCAGTACAAAAAACTTCTGGCTCCAAATTTGTTTTTTTGTTTTTTGTTTTTTACTTGAACATGACTGTTCTCACCTCCATTTTTTTAGCTCTTTTTCATTCCTAGCATACTCATGCCTTTTCTTTCAATGTTTACTTTTTTTTTTAGGTTTTTGCAAGGCAAACGGGGTTAAGTGGCTTGCCCAAGGCCACACAGCTAGGTAATTATTAAGTGTCTGAGGCAGGATTTGAACTCAGGTACTCCTGACTCCAGGGCCGGTGCTTTATCCACTATGCCACCTAGCCACCCCAACGTTTACTTTCTAATTATTCTTTTAAAGCCTCGTGCTTGGGGGTAATGAACTTTCACCTCAAATCTCTTGTAATACTTTGCTTTGTATTTTACTCATGTATATTATATATTATAATATTATAATTATTTGTAATATCTATAATTCTTGTCTTTCCCCAACCTCAAATGCCTAGGGGCAGATACTGGATAGTATGTAAAATTTTTATCTCCCTGGAGACTAATATAATGCTAAGCACAAGGAGAGATTTAATAAATGTTTGATGATTTTGTGTATTTTACTTATGAGACAAGGTCTCCCAAAGAATGAGAACTTTCAAGGATTTGATTCAATTCTGGGAAACTGTAGTTTGTCTATGTAGTTATTTTCTCTCTCTCTCTCTCTCTCTCTCTCTCTCTCTCTCTCTCTCTCTCTCTCTCTCTCTCTCTCTCTCATCCCTGAACAGGAAAATCCCAAGGACTCATTCTCTGAATAATATTTTTATATGCTTATAATAAAATATATAAGACTGCAAAGGAAACAGATTTTATTGAAATATACTTATTTAAAAAAATGAAAGCAGTTTATGAAGTGCTTAAGTATTGATCCTGGTTTAAATATTGATCCTTTCAAAGTTTCTTCAAATATAAGTTCCCCATTTTCCACATAGATACTCTATATACAATATAGATAGCATATGTGGGATAATTTTTATTTCACCCATTATAAAAAATACACAGGACATACAAAACCTCATGAAAAAATAGAAACAAAAAAACATTCAAATAGACAGTTTGATTTTTCACAGAAAGTAAAACTAATTTTGGGGACTATTTAACAAATGTTTCATTTCACCTTCCACCTATATGCCTGAGCCTCCTCCTCCTCTCCTCTTCTTCTTCCTCCTATTTTCTCTCTGTTCCTATGGGGACTTATACCCTTACAACTGGGCAGTCTGTCCAAAGGAATATAAATTTTGATTTCTTATACTTTCAAGATATCTTGAAGCTTGGGATTCTTTTTCTTCCCTATTTAGTTATTTTGTCATTGCTTTTTATTTTCAAAAAAACTGGGACAATTAACTCTTTTGTCTCATGTAATTTTCATTTATTATTTCTTGAAATAGTCAGAAATTTATTTCTTGAAATAAAGCCAGAATTTGTTAAAGTTCAATAGTATTCAAATGATGCTATTCGACTATGCCTTTAAACCCAAACTATGTTGGTTCTCACTGATTGGTCAATAATAGGTCTCAGTTCAAGCTTCATTTGTTCACTCTTCAGGTTTTGATGACTCAGAATGAGTGTAAATAGCAATTATTTTTGTTCTGTCTAGAAACTCTGAGACTCATTCTCTTGAAGACTGATTCTTTTGCAAAGGCAAACTAGGTCATGTTTTGCCTCAATTCTTTACCTAGCCTTTAATTATTAAAAAGGTGTTTGCTCAAACAGAGACCTGGGAAAGATCTTAGTTTAAAAAGGCCAATGTCTCCCATTGTTTCTGGGGCAATTACTGGTCACTTTGACCCTGTGTTCTTGCCACTGACTTCAGATGTTTCTGAAGAATAGAGCAAGACAGATGACTTCACACAGTTTTGCCTCACTCAAATCCAATTCATTTGCAAGTCAAGATATCACCCTCCTGATAACATTGGTCCTCTTCCAGAATGAAGGATTAATAACAACTCCCCAAGCAACTCATATGGAAAGATCCAGATCACCTAGTCCACATATTTTGACTCTATTATGATTCTCTTCATTCAGTTGATAATCATCCAATCAATGGGGTCAGGGCACATACCTACCCTGCACAGGAACTTCCCTTTAGATGAGAAGTTTTTAACCATTTTTTGTCTTTTGGTCATGGACCTCTTTGACAATTTGATAAAAGCTATAGTATACTTCTCAAAATAACTTTTGTAAATTCATAACTCTTTTCCCCCATCAAATCTTTGAGACTAGGGACTCCCTAGGCCTCTGTGGACCCCAAATTAAGAACCTTTATATCCTGTAATCTCTTTAAGTTGATTAAGGGACTTATTAAATCCTTCAGGGACTCACAGATCAATCTCCCATAGGGGAAAAAAAAAACCTTACAAAGTTTAAGGACAGAGTCTCACAAAGATAAACGAATAGATGAGAAATTCTTCTTCAAATAGCAGCAGGAAAGAAGCTTCAATTTTATGATGTCTCTTTAAAATGAATAATTCAGTCAATCTTCCATGGGTGAAAGGTCTAAAGGAATGGAAACAGAAAAGGAAGATTAGCCAATATTGAAACAACATTATACAGGAATAGTTGAATCATGCTTCTAAAAGGCCATGATATTTCTAATTCCAGAAACTTAATGAGTTCTAGCATGGTCATTTTCCTTTAATTTGAATAGTAAACTCTGGGCTCCCAAGGAAGTGTCTTGAAAATGAAGTACTTGGTTTCCTGGAGACCAAATAGAGAGATTCTATTCTTTCCTCTTTCAACTGCTGGTGCTGGGGACCCTACATCTGTTGAAATGTGGAATGTGTAGTTGCTGAAGTCAGGGTCCTTAACCTGTAATCAGATTTAATAGTCAACTAGACTTTCTACCGTCAAGTGCAAACTCTGTGGCAGCAATCAATATAAGAGTGTTAGTGAACATCACAGCTAGAATAGCATTGAGGATTATTGCCCATTCCTCTCATTTTACAAATAAGGAAACAAGTCTAGAAAGAAAAAGTGACACACCAAAGGTCACAGAACTAGTTAGTGGAAAAACCTGAACCAGGTCTCCTGAGGACCAGTATGCTTCACTAAACCTGAATCTATTCAGCTCTATGGGCAATTATTTATTTATTTGTGTTTTGGCTTGGTCCATGTTTTTTGGTGCTTTACAGATTAGAATCTCAGATTCATAAAATTTGAAGGGGCCTCAGAAAATGTTTAGTCAAAGTTGGTGGAGAGGAAGAGACCTTGAGTGGAATGAGATTCCCTGAGGCTGATTAACAGTTTACTTACTTGCTAACTATTTAGCCAAAGCATTTAAACTCAGAGGGCAGTTGTTTTCCTCATTAGTGTAAGAGAAGTTTTGGATTCATTCAACAAATATTATTGAACATTTCCTGTAGGTAGAAGTACTAGGGTCAGTTGGGGGGACAGGGTAGGTAGAAATACTACTTTAGGTATGCCAGGGTTCCTGCTACATGGAATAGAAGGATAAGACTTACAAAGATAATACAGATTATCACATAGCAAGTGAGTTAGAGAGATATAACACAATATACTTTCAATAGTTCCAAAGACAAATGTTATTACTGTCAAGTAAATTAAGAGGAGGGAGCACTTAAGTTTGATTTTATAGGTTGAACAAGAACTCAAGAGACAAGGGCATCCAGTTGTGAACAAAGTTAACAAGGACACAGGAATATTGAATGTATCTGGAATGCAGAAAATAGTTCATTTTGTCTCGGATCTAGAATGCAGGGAAAAAAATTAGAATATTATTAAAAGCAAATATAGAAATGCAAGATGGTGCTAGTCTGTTGAGACCTTTAATTATTACGTAAAGGGGACTGGATTTTATTTAGGTTTTCTAAGAGTTCAATCAAAGGATTGATACAACCAGATCTCTGCATAAGCAACAACACTGGCAGTCATACGGAGGTTGAATTAGAGGAAGGAGAGTGTTGAACAGTTTCCAGGCTTCTTTAAAGTTCCAAGATGAGGATTTGAGTTAGAGTTCTGCCAACATGAATAATGAGGAAGGCAATGATGCAAATGATGTTTCAGAGATGTAATTGATAAGAATTAGGAGTTAGTTGATTATTAGAGATTAAGAATAAGTATGATCACAAAAAATCTCAATGTGTCACCCATCAGAGGTAGAGTGAATAATAGAGCCACAAATAAAAATCATGAAGTCAGAAGGAGGAGGAAGTTTAGGGAGAAATAAAATGAATTCAGGTTTGGACTTGTTGACTTTGAGATGTCAGTGGGATGTCAGGTTGAAATGCATTCATCTGCATTTGTAGAAGAAAGGTCATCACTGGAAACATAAATATGGTAGTCATCTAAAGAGAGATAGCCATTGAATTCAGAATTTCCAGGAGGAAGAGGGCTAAAGACAGAGATATAAAGAATGTCAACCATAGGGTTATGGGGGGAAAATGAGGAGTTAGTCAAAAAGGCATAGAAGAAGTGATTTGAGAGGTAGAATGAGAACTAGGAGATTATGGAGACTTAGAATGTGTATAAGAAAGAATCTACTCAGAGAAAGTGGTCAATAGTGACAATTGAAGCATAAAGGTCAAAGAAGAGGAACACAAGAAAAGTCACTATATTTGATGACTGAGGTGATCTGTAAGAGTATTTTTGATAAAATGCTGAAAGATAAACCTGATCATAAGGGATTACAATGTATGATGAGGGAGCAGAGACACTGTGGTAAGTAAATGTTTTCAAAAGGTTTCCTAGTAAAGGGCAGGAGGTACATGATATCTAATGGCTTAGAACTCTATCTCACAAGATTTTGGGGGAAAATCGAGTCAGATGATGTGTAAAGGTTCTTCTCATCCATAAAATGTTATGAAAATATAACATAAGATATTACAAAACAGTCTCTATTTTAGGTGAGACCCACAAAAAGAAAATGACTTGCCCAAGGTCATATAACTAATTAGCATTAGAATATAGAATGGACCCCAGAAATTCTAAATTCCCTCTGCCTAAATTCATCATTGACTAATTCTAACCCTGTCCATCTGGCACCATTAGAAAACATTATTCCTTTCTTGGCTGAAAAGGCTTGCAGATCCCACTCATGATGTCTAATTTAACTGAAGGCCAATTAGTTGGCTCACATTTAGCATCTATGTTGACGTCTGTAGTTCATCATGGTAAAGAAATTTCAAGGACCAGAAATAATGCTTATGAATTATGGTTCTACTCTGACATGATTTTTATGGTTCTGGCCAACTCACTTAAAGCTTGCTGAGTCTCACTTTCATCATCTGTAAAAGCAAAGATAATAATATTTGTGTAACCTACCTAAAGATGTGGTAAAAGCCTCTGTGAACTTCAAATAATCACATAAACTCTTTTTACTAATTATTATAAAAATACTGTTTCTATTAGCAACAAATCTAGGCAGAAGGAATTATGTGGACCTGAGACTGAGAGCTCCTGGGGTTAAAATTTTATATTCTCAGGCTGTGTTAGCATCTTTATCTTACTCAATCAGATCAAATTGGGTAAAAGGCAAAATATTTTATATCCCTTAAAATCCTTAATAAATTATTGTTATTTCTATTATACTTATTTTTAATTAATATTACTATAGTTTCTAGTGATCAGAATGATAGTGATGTCTTCTTCATTAGAGACATTTAAGCAAGATCTAGACACCCACTTATAGAATATGTTGTACATGGGATAAAGATTTGGTTAGAGGGTGAGGTGGTTTAGAGATGAACACTGGAAACTACAGCACCCACATATGTATATCTATGTAACTATTAGGTTGCATTTGTTGCATATTAATATATATGTCTATATTACATACCCATGTATTTTATATAGGGATTTGCAAAATAGATTAGAGTAGTCTTGGGGCATAGTAAGGGAAACTGAGGCAAATAACTTATGTGTCTGAGGCTGGATTTGACTTAAATCTTTTTTGATTCTAGGTTTAGGATTCCATTCACTGTAGTACCCAGCTTCGTTCCTTCATCTATTTAGTTCTCAGCTGATAACATTATGTCTTTTCTTTAAATTATTCAGTGATCCACAATTGCTGATCAACTGAAGTCCAAGATTCTTTACCTGATATGATTTGATCCCACCTTACTTCACCAACCTCTGTGCACCATACCTTCCAGTCAAACTAGACAACACGGGACTGGGGAGTATTGGATTTGAAGTCAGAAGATTTAGGATGAAATTCTCTGTTACTTTCATTAACTTGGACAATGCATTTGGATTTGTCTCTAAGTTCCATTAAAGTTTTAAATTTTAAGAGATGATAAGTTGCTCATCATTCTCTAATAATTCATTTTCTCCCCTTTGTGCTATTTGTTCACACTTCTTCAACTTTAAAGATCTTTTCCCCTTATTCCAGTTCCATTTCTTAATTCTTACCTATACTTTAGTACTAGCAAGTCCTACTTCATTTCTGATTATCATTTGTGAAAATAATTAATTATTTTTCTAAATTTCCACAATGCTGAGCATATCTCTTAATGGACCAGAACACTGCATTTTGCATTAGGATTATGCCTTATATAAATGTTATATTTTTCACACTAAATAGCAATCTTCCTGAAGAAATGAATTCTTTTTCCTTCTCCATCATCATCATCATCTTCTTCTTTTTTTTCTCCCCCTCCTCCTTCCTTTTTCCTCATTATTCTTTTTCTTCTCATTTTCTTCTTTCACCTCCTCCTCTATAATAAAACTGTATAATGGGAAAAGTATGCTTGATTTGGAGTCAGAGCTCCACCTCCCCTCCCCAAAGGGGATTATTCCTTTTCAGAGAAGATCAGATTGTGGGAAAGTTCCTTCTTTAATTGTTCCGAAATTCGCTTCACTCTAATATCCACTCCATTTTCCTTAGTTCTAACTTTTGAAGGCACATATAATAAGTTTATTCATTTCCTGTAATATTGTAATATGCAATGCCTGTAATATTGGAAGATCATCATTTCATTTCTTCATTCTCTCCACCTTCAACCCCCCCCCCCCACAATAAGTCTTCTCTTTTTCAGGGCTAAATATGCCTATTTTCTCTGACAAGCTTTACATGAAATTATTTAAATTCTCTCTTCATCCTGGATTCCTCATCCTTCTCTAACTTCATGACTTTGTCATTTTCTGATGCAGGAAGAAAAGGTAAAGCAGGCTCAATCAGTATTGCTCCTTCTCACCATAGGAGCAGAAAAAAAAATACTGCATGGCCAGTCATTGGAAATGTTAAAGAGATTTATGTTCCAAGAACATTTTACTAGAGTGATGTGGATGTGTCTCATGCCAAACACTCTATTGACTCTGTGTATCACATGCTTGGATTCTTTCTTTTCACCTCTGTCTCCTTAAATATCTGAATTCCATTAGATCTCAATTCAAATCTCATCTTTTGTTATTGTTTTTTTTTCTTTTTGCAAGGTGATGGGGTTAAATGACTTGCCTGAGGTCACACAGCTAGGTAATTATTAAGTGTCTGAGGTAGGATTTGAATTCAGGTCTTCCTGACACCAGGGCTGGTGCTCTAACCCCTGAGCCACCTAGCTGTCCCTAAATCTCATCTTTAAGATGTTATTCCTGTTTCCCACTTAATGCTAGGGCTTTCTCTCTGAAATGATCTCTAATTTATTCCCTTATCCTTTCTTTATTACCTTTTTTATATATAATATTGTTTATTAACTTCCCATTAGACTATAAACTCTCTCTTTGAGAGCAGGAACTTTTTTGCCTTTCTTTGTATAGCACAGTGCTTAATAAATGCTTGTTTTAACTTGATTTGATAGAATTACAAATTCCAAAGTTGGAATTGACCTTAGAGTTCATATACCATATCTCCGTCTTTCTATAAATGGAAACCCAGAAATAGCCCATATTATTTAAATGTTATTCAATGTAAACCATCACTTGCTTAGGTTAAAAATGAAATAACAAAAAGTTACTTTTATCCATGAGGTCTTATTCTCTAGGATCTTATGGAATCCATGGGGGGGGGTGGTATCATTGAAGACACCAACCAAAAGCTTAATGAGGAAACAATATTTATAGAAATCTCACAAAGGATCATAAAATTTTGGTGGTCAACCAATCAGGTTACATATTAGTAATAAAGATGTCACTGATTACTTTATGATTCTCTAACCCATCCATAAGTTCTGTTCTACGTCAGAACTGGCAAAGATCTGACTAGCAATAGGACTATTGTCTCCTTTCCTAATTTGATATTTTATGTTGTTATCAGATATGATATAGACATAGAAAACATTGTTCCCTTTCCAAAGCATCATAAATATAAGAATTTATTCAGTCTCTATAAGAGATAACCAGACCAATTTCCTGCCTTTTCAGGATGGTCTTTACTCTGATTGTTGATACAACTGTGAAAACCCAAACTTGCAGATGCAATTAGAGGGGGACTAGGCTGTTTTACACAGACAGAGCGTGCCTTCAGATTTATACCTGGAAAGACACAGACCTTGAGGAGAGCAGAGGCTAACTTTAAGACTTACAAACCTCAATTAGAGTCTGATCAAAAATTTGTTTATCAGCCTCTAATTGAGGTAAAGTAATATGTGTCAGTCTGGAATTAGTCAATGTTCTGGTTCAAATGAATCAACCTTTGATTCAAAATCAAGTATAGTTTATAATTTCCCCTCTTCCTCTAGAGAGTAACTGAGGACTTATAAATTTGCTATTCAGATATAATATGTTAGTGCTTGCCCTCACAGGACTCAGATGCAAAAATTGCTCTGCCCAGAAGTCACTAGGGCCAGTGAAAATTCAATTTTACACAGGAGGATACTTGCTTCATCCTGCTCCCTCAAATGAGTTTTGCTCTAGGATACAGAAAAAAAAAATCTAGCAACCTTTATCTAAAAATATTCATAAGTTACTAAGGTTTTACAACTTGAACACACCCTCAAATTGCCCTAGGTTCTATACCTGAGAAGTCACTCATTTATTTGCAACACAAGGAAAAAAGGTGATGAAGTTTTCAAAAGGGGAAGAAAAATGGGAAAGCTGTAAGGAGGAAGTGGTTTGGAGGATTTTGATGAGTTAAGTTTTGAACACAATAAGTTTGAGGTCCTAAAAGATTATCTAAATAAAATTCAATGGTCACTGCTTCACCATATGACTTAAATCAGCAGATCTCACAAAACACTCTAGGATTCTTTGGGAATCCCTGAGATTCTTTTGGAAGGTAAATATGTCTGTGAAGTCAAAATTATTTTTATATCCTATATAAACTATTAAAATCTTCTTCCCTTTTTAAACTCCATATTTTGTGAGTCTAGATTTTATTAGCCAAAATAATGTATCACAATAGTTTATAACAAGAAGGAATTATGAAAATTCAATTGTCTTAAATTAAAACGGATGTTAAAAAATATTTGCAAAAGTGTATAAAACAATGCCAGTCTCACTAATTTTTTGTTCTGGACAATATAGTTATTCTTGCTATAATATGGTATTTATATTACCATTAAATAGATTTATTCTTATTATTTTTAAATGAATAAATAAATATTGAAACATCAATGATTTATAATGCATTACATTTTTGTAGATTTAATCCATATAAACAAAAAGTTCTTCTGTGTCCTCAATATTTTTTAACAGTACAAAGAGGTCCCTAGGTCAAAAAGTTTGAGAACCTTTAACTTAGATACAGAAATAAATTGTGTGATCATCAAATTTGCAAATGATAGAAAATTTTAAGATATCACTAGCATAGGGGCAGCTAGGTAGCACAGTGGATAGAGCACCGGCCCTGGAGTCAGGAGGACCTGAGTTCAAATCTAGCCTCAGACACTCAAAATTACCTAGCTGTATGGCCTTGGGCAAGCCACTTAACCCCATTGCCTTGCAAAAAACCTAAAAATAAAAATAAAGCTATCACTAGCACAGTAGATCCCAAAAGATCTTGACAAGCTATAGTAATGGAGTGAATCTACTTAGATGGAGTGCAAAGTCATAGACTTAGATACAAGAAATCAACCTCAGAAGTACAAAATTGGAATGGAATGAATTGCCAGTAGTCATTCAGCTCTCAAGGTTCTATGAAAAATCAATGAGTCAGCAATATAATGAAACTAGATAAAAAAGCTACCGTATTTTGATCTTGGGGGTACATTAATGGAGGGATGTAAAGTAAGCTTCTGGGAAACCAGAAGTGATAGTAATATTGTATCTTACCTTTGGCAAAATTCATTTTAAATATTCTGCTCATTCTGGACACTATAGCTTATGAAAATCATTGTTAATGAATGACTGGTGGAAGGAAACCAGGATGCAAAGTACCTTTTTTTAAGCAATATATCAGTATTGGTTGAGTGAACAGGGCCTATTTAGACAGAAATAAAGATTCAAAAGACTGTGATGGCTATTTTTAAGTGTTTGAAAGGTTGAAGAAAGATAAGACTTGTTCTATTTGTAACCAAAGAACAGAACTAGGAATGGCGGATGGGATATTGAAGAGTCAAATTTAGCCTTGATAACAGGACATCAAACCAAACCATACTACAACGACCACAACAAACACTTTTCATTACAATCAAAGATGTTCCAAAGTGGAATGGAGTATCTTTTAGGAGTGGTGCATTCTTTCCCTCTCTTTGGAGGGCTTCAAGTCGAATCTGGTGATCACTTGTCAATTATTTAATAGTGGGGATTATGGTTTGTATTATTTGTCCTTGGAAGTCCTTTTTAATTCCCAAATTCAAATTCTGTGGCTCCTAAAATACTCTTAAGATTACAATATTCTTCCATTTTAAAACTTGAGGCTTCATATTTCCTCCTGAACATAATACAAATTCCAGATCCTGCATATAATTTCCTCTACAATTTGGCTCTAACCTTCATGTTCATCTTGTTTTATTATCTCATGTGGGCTATGTGCTAGACAGACTTTTCATTTCCTGTTTCTGTCCCTTGCCATTGGCTGTGCCATCCCCTATGTTTGGAAAAGGGATCCCTTGTATCTATCTATTGCTACCCCTCCTTTTTATTAAAATTCAACTCAGACCTACATCCTTCACTCAGTTGTCTCTGATCCAGTGCTGAGCACATAGTAGACCCTCAATAAATGTTTAATGATTGACCTATCAGTAAATGAAAGTGTTTTTTCTCCTTCTATGAGAGTCCCAGGACACTTTACTGATGCCTCTCCTTTCTACTTATTACACTTTCCCTTGAGTCATAGTTACCTGTGTAAAGTGTCCCTCCTCTCCCAACTTCATCTAGTTTTAATCTCTCTAGGGCTGGCTCTGTCATCTTTTTTTACCTCTTTGTTTCTCCATGGAGTCAATATGTGGGCAGTGTTAATGAAAGTGGTTTTGGAGTCAGGAGATCTAAGTTTGAATCTTAGCTCCATTGCTTACTAGACAAATTTCCCTAAGCAAATGGCTTAATTATGGCTGCTCCTCAGTCTCCAGGTCTGTCAAATAAGGATAATACTTGCTAAATTCTCAGGATTGTTTTGATGAAAGTGCTTTGGAAATCCTAAAATGTAATAGAAATATAAGAATGTAAAATATTGTTTTGTTTCCTTAGTAGAATCTTGTACATGGTAGCTCCTTAATAAACATTTGTTAAATTTGTCTAATTTCAAAAAAATCACAATAATATAAAAATTTGGAAATTATATGTACTGCTCCCACTCCCAAGACCTATGTATTCCTTTCAAAGACATTTCATTTTAGGAGGATGGCCTATATTTGGATCAAGAGCAACATCCAAATGAAGAGGGCAATGAGAAATTCCAGGAGGCACCAGAAAAGCTTTGTAGAGGAGGCAGCCCCATCTTTCACAGATTTCCCCCACAGGAAAGTAAGAAAGATTAAAGTAAATAAGGGAGACAATAGTTCTTAGTCAGAATTCTAGCACAGACAGGATAAGTCACATTAGCCTTTAATTCAATGCATCCCCAGGGGAGGGAATTTAACGTGCCATCTTCTGAAATGCCTAAGCTTCCTTTAAAATGGATCCAAGAAAAATCCGATGGAAGAGACAATGTGGCAAAAGAGCATGGTTGCTTGTTAGCTAACTAAAAGAGATCCAGAGATAAGATGAAAATAAACCCATCTTGGGGCAACAGCATTTTCCAGGGGGTCTATGTGGAAATATATTCCTTCTTATCTAATAATAGTAACTTGAAGCTTACATGGTGTGCTCATATTGTGTGATGCCAAGTACCTTTCTTTGTTGCTGTTTCTTAGATATGCTGGCTACATCATCTCATGTAATAGAGTTACATAGAAAGTATTGTTATCTGAGAAATGTCAGGAAACTGATTACAAAGCTTAAAGAAATAGGAATCAAGGAGCTGCTGTAGATTTTTGGAATGCTAGTCAGCATGGTCTAATTAATAGGAGACTTGTAAGGTCAAGGAGAAAGGTCACCAGATTCAGAGTCAAGTAGACTGGATTAGTGTCTCAGATTTGTTACTATTGCTAGGTAGATGTGTGGCCTTGTGTGAGTCATTTAATCTCTGAGCCTCAAATTTCCATGTTTAAATCAGCATATTTCTCAGATATTTGTCAATACTAGCTTCATAGTATTGGAGAACTATTTATAATGGTTCTATCATCAAGTTCAAATCCTTTATTCTACAGATAAGGAAATTGAGGGGTAGAATGAAGGGAGAATGACCCCAGGCAGGTCCAAACAGTGATAGAGAATGGATATGAAAATGGTTTGAATACAGATTATGAGAACTCTCTAAGGCACTGGAGAGGACTTGTCCCTCTCCTCACTCACAACACCCTCTACCCCATTCTAAATGTGAAAGGCAGGATAGCTCTTTTCAAGTATTACAAAACCCCAAATGAGTTTATGAAAAGTAAGACAGGACTGACAAAAGGTGAACAACAACATATCTCACTTGTGTTTATCCTACCTTGACTTGAAAGACCTCCAGTAGGGGAAACCCCTCTACTAACAGTACATATCACTCTGAGTTAGCTCTTCCACAGGCTTAGTCAGAGGATTTAGAGTCAGAAAAAAAACCTCAAAAATTTTTAGATACAATAGTAGTCCAGATGTTTGATGTAGGATCAGAATGATCTAGGTCCAAATCTTGCCTCAAACATTTATTAGCTATATGTCCTTGGTCAAGTCACTTGAGTCCTTTTTTCCTGCAGACTAAGTCAGGTCATTTTCTGAGACTAAGTTAGATCATTCTTAAAGTTTAGATTTGATATTGGAGCAATAAGGGACAATCATGGGTCATTCAGTTATGAAAGAAAGAAATAAAGAAAGAAAGAGAAAGAAAGGAGAAAGAAAGAGAAAGAAAGGAAGAAAGAAAAAAGAAAGAGAAAGAAAGGAAGAAAGAAAGAGAAAAAGAAATGAAGAAAGGAAGATAGAAAAAGAAAGAAAGGAAGAAAGAAAGAAAGGAAGAGAAAGAAAGAAAGGAAGAAAGAAGGAGAAAGAAAGAAAGGAAGAAAGAAAGAAAGAAAGAGAAAGAAAGAAAGGAGAAAGAAAGAAAGGAAGAAAGAAAGAAAGAAAGAAAGAAAAAGAAAGAAAGATAGAAAAAGAAAGAAAGAAAGAAAAAGAGATAAAGAAATAAAAAAGAAAGATAGAAAAAGAAAGAAAGAAAGAAAGAAAAAGAGATAAAGAAATAAAAAGAAAGAAAGATAGAAAAAGAAAGAAAGAAAAAGAAAGAAAGAAAGAAAGAAAAAGAAAGGAAGAAAGAAAGAAAGGAAGAAAGAAAGGAAGAAAGAAAGAGAAAGGAAAAGAAAGAAAGGAAGAAAACTAGAAAAAGAAAGAAAGAGAAAGAAAAAGAAAGAAAGAGAAAGAAAGAAAGGAAGAAAGCTAGAAAAAGAAAGAAAGAGAGATAGAAAGAAAGAAAGGAAGAAAGCTAGAAAAAGAAAGGAAAGAAGGAAGAAAGAAAGAAAAAGAAAGAAAGGAAGGAAGAAAGAAAGAAATTTACTTAGCTACAGAAGCAGCATATTCAACAAGGATAGGCTGTTTTGAACTTCCAGATGATGAAGTGACATTAACAGTCTAAGTCCTTAGCTCTTGATGAATGCTTTACTACCTGCTAAGGAAAATAACACAAAAAATTAGATGAACTTGCATGGAGGGGGAGTTTAAATAATTGCATCTACCATCTATTGAAGCACCTGTGTTTCCCTTTCCTCCCTATTAGACATAGGGAGGCTCCTAATGTCGCTTCTAGTTCTAAATCTATGATCATGCTTCTCAAATTTATAGGTGAAGGAACTGAGGACAGAGCATGGAAGTAATTTGCTCAGAGTCATGCAGAAATAGAACTGAGTTATTGATGCTTTTTTCCATACCAGGAAAAGTCCCAGATCTGTATGAGAGCCATTAGCAGAAAGTGTGAGATAGGACATGGAGGATTTGGAAAATGGCTTTAGGGAAGGCTTTGGGGAAACAGAACAAAAGTGGCCTAATTCACAATTTTTGAAAAATTAGATTGAATGTTTGCCTGTTCCTCCAGTGTTACTGAGGTTACCTTGGGCCACAAAAGGTTACATTAAAAGGACAAACTCTGGCAGGTTCCATAAACCTGGAAAGATTATTGAGCTTAAATCCAACAGTTGACTTAATGTGTGTCATCTTTGAAACTAGCCAAGGCTAAAGGCAAAAAGGCTCCTCTCCAGGGTTTTGACTGACATCTTTTTTGGGCAGAGTGCTTCAGGATATCATGTATTAAATAAGGTGTATAAGACAAGTCCATACCATGTAGCTTAGCAGTTAAGGTAAGGGAAGAGATGGCAAGTGTCTTGGTGCATGAAAGATGAACAGCTTCTTCTTTGAGGACCAGATCACTCCATTTGCTTTCTCAAGTTGCTTAGCACCTGAACTGTATTTCCTTCCTTCCTTCCTTCCTTCCTTCCTTCCTTCCTTCCTTCCTTCCTTCCTTCCTTCCTTCTTTGTCTTCTTTCTTACTCCTTTTTGGAGGTTCTAAAAATAATTTTTTCACATTTATATGTAAAAACAATTTTCACATTCACTTTTTAAAAAATTGAGTTCCAAATTCTCTCCCTTGCTCCCTCTCCTCTACCCTCATTGAGATGGTAAGCAATTTGTTATTTGATATGGAATCATGCAAAACATATTTTCATTTTAGTCATATTGTGAAGGAAAACAGAGAACAAAAAAAACCATGAAAAAAATAGAGTGAAAATAGTATGCATTTAGACTTCATCATCAGTTCTTTTCTTCATTCTTTTGAGGCCCTTGGAATTGTCTTGAATCATTGTATTGCTTAGTTAAGTCATTTGCAGTTGATCAATATTGCTGTTACTGTGTATAATATTCTCCTGGTTCTACTCACTTCACTTTGAGTCAGTTTGTATACATCTTTCCAGGTTTTTCTGAAATTGTGCTTTTCATTTGTTATAGCACAAAAATGTTTCATTACAACCATATACCACAACTTGTTTAGCCATTCCCCACTTGATGGGCATCCCCTCAATTTCCTATATTTTGCTACCACAAAAAGAAGTATTATTATTATTTTCCCTTTTATTGATCTCTTTGCAAAACATACCTAGCAATATTATTGCTTGCTCAAAGTGTATACCTAGGTTTATAGTACTTTGGACATAGTTTCAGATTGCTCTCCAGATGGGTTGGGTCAGTTTATAAGTCAATCATTAGGTTATAAGCTTCCTAATTTTCCCACATCTTTTTCAACTTTTATCATTTTCTTCTTCTGTCAGATTATCTAATCTGATACATGTGATTGGTATCCAGAAGTTGTTTTAATTTTATTTTTTAAAATCAATATGATTTAGAGCATTTTTATATGCCCACAGATAACTTTGATATCCTCAACTGAAAACTGCCTGTTTTTATCCCTTGACCATTTATCAATCAAAGAATGACTTACATTCATATAAATTTGATTAGTTCTCCAAATTTGAAAACTTCATCAGAGACACTTGTGACAAACTTTTCCTCCTGCTTTCCTTCTAATCTTGGTTGCAGTGGTTTTTTTTTTGTTTGAACAGTACTTATTAATTTCAATACAATCAAAATTATTCATTTATGTCTCATAATGCTCTCGATTTCATGTTTAGTTATAAATTCTTCACTTTTTGAAATAACTGACAGGTAAAATTTTCCATGATTTAAAATTTTTGTATCAATATTCATTAGAAAATTTGGTAGGACTCCTTCTTTGGCAATTTTTCCAAATAGTTTTTATAATATTGGAATTGGCTGTTCTTTAAATGTTTGATACGATTCATTTGTAAATCCATCTAGCCCTGAAGATATTTTTTCTTAGAGAGCTCATTGATAGCTTGTTCAATTTCTTTTTCTAAAAAAAAAGGTTAATTGAAGTGTTTTCTTTCCTCTTATATTAATCTGCACACTTTAAATTTTTGTAAATATTCATTCATTTTGCTTAGAATGTCAGATTTATTGGCATATTTTTAGGCAAAATATCTCCTAATAATTTCTTTCATTTCTTCTCCATTGGTCATGAATTGCCTGTTTCATTTTTGATACTGGTTAATTGAATTTCTTCTTTCTTTTGTTAAACCAAATTTAGCAGTGGATTCTCCCCCCCCCCCAATAAAACCATCCCCTAGTTTTATTTATTAGTTCAATGTTTTCTTTACTATCAACTTTATTTACTTCTTCTTTGATATTTAGGATTTCTAATATTATGCTTAATTAGGGATTTTTAATTAATTCTATTTTCTAGTTTTTTAAAAATTTACAAGCCCAATTCTTGATCTATTTTCTATTATATTGATGTGAGTGTTTATAGATAGAAAATTCCCCTAAGAACTTCTTTGGCTACATTCTATATAAATTTTGGTATGTTGTGTCATTTTTGCCATTTCTATTTAATGAATTTATTGTTTTTATGATTTAATCTTGGAACCATTTATTCTTTAGAATTAGATTATTTAGTTTTACATTTAATTTTAATTTATTTTTCTGTGATCTTTATTGAATATAATTTTTATTTCATTATAACCTAAAAACAATGCATTGAATATTTCTACTTTTCCAGTTTTTGATTATGAGATTTCTTTGTGCCTTATATTGTTAATTTTTGTATAGGTTTTATGGACTGCTGAAAAAATGTATAAACCTTTCTATTCCCATTCAGTTTTCTCCAGATACCTATCATAATTAAACTTTATAAAATTCTATTCACCACCTTAATTTCTTTCTTGCTATTTTTGTAGTTTGAGTTATCTAGATCTGAGAGGGGAAAGTTGAAGTTCCCTGACTAGCATAGTTTACTGTCTATTGTAACTCACCTTCTTTAAGAATTTGGATATCATACTACTTGGTGTATCTATGTTTAGTATTCATATTACGTCATTGTCTATGGTTTCATTTAGCAAGAGTTAGTTTTTCTTTTTAAAAAGAATCTGCTTTAATTAGATCTATTTTTGCTTTTTGCTTTGTGTGAGATCATGATTGCTACCCCTTTATTTTGTTTTTTCTTTACTTCAGTTGACGTGTAAGATATTCTTCTACATCCTTTTCTCTGGGCATATCTCTGCTTCAGATGTATTGTAGGATTCTGGTTTTAAATCCACCTTGCTAACCACTTTTGTTTTATGGGTACTTTCATCCCAATCACATTTACAGTTATGATAACTAACCATATTTATCTCCATTATAATTTTTCACTTATCCTTCTCTCTCTGTCCTTTTATGCTGTCCCTCCTCATAAGTATTTTGCTTCTGACTATTGCTTTCTCCAACCTACCTTCCCTTCTACCAATGCTCCTCTTCCTTTTGCTTCCCTTCCCCTCCTATTACCTTATTGGACAAGATAGATTTTTATGCCCAACTGAGTGTGTATGTTATTCCTTCTTTGAAACAATTCTAATGAGAGCATAGGGTCTTGTAAATAGTTGTTACTTAGTATTTCAGTCCTCCTAATAGTCTCTTTCCATATGTTCTCTTCCTCCCTCTGGTAATACAAATCTCAACCCTTTTATGATTCATAAAAGTCTTTGTGTCTTGTGGTGGTTGAAAAACATATCAGTGAACCTGGTGATAAACCACCCTGAACTTAGGTTAGCAAGTTTTCAGGTACCAGAGACATAGTCCATTAGTCCCCAGCCCTTTTAACTCTGTAGAACCTGTCAGAGTTTGGGCTCTACTGGCATAAGTTTTATGAACCAGTTGTCTCTGTCCTAAGGCATAAGGCATCTGTACATAAGGCATCAGAGGTGGATATAAATGGAGGTAAGCAAAGAACAAATAACAAGAATTTTGTTATACTACTTTGTTAAACTTTAAAGTTTACAAGGCAGGATATGATTAGCTCAATTATCATAATTTATACATTTTATTTATAAATGCTTTGCAAATCTTAAAAATATAAATATTACATATTATTATTATTATTATTAAGTTATAATATAATGAGGCCACTGAAATTTAGAGAGGTGAAGGAACATACAAAGAGTTATAGAACTAATTAAGTATCAGAGTCAGGATTCAAATCCTGGTATCCTTATTTCTTATCTAATATATTACCTACTATTTCACTTTTGATCAAAATTGTGAATTGAAATCTACTATCAGTGACTATTTGGAATCATTATTCCATAGTACAGTGTGGCTGAAATTATTGCACAGAACATAGACATAAAAATAAGTTATTGGAGAACATAAAGCTAATGGTAAGGTCAAAGGATTGGGAATGAGGTTTATTTGATTTATGTTTCTTTTATTTTGTTTGTCAATGCAAAGTTATTACAAATGGCCTAAACTATTTTTACCTTATATACTGGAATTATTATTTTTTTTGCTTCTTAATTTACATTTTTATTTATTTACACATTACTAAAATAGTCTTGTAAGAGTAAGCATAACCCTCCTTCCCCTGCAAAAATAAAAATCCTCACAAGAAATAAAGTGAAATAAAGAGGAAAAAAAGTTGCCTCAGTCTGTGTTCTGATACCATCACCTCTGCCTCTGGGGTGGATCACATTCTTTATCATAAGTCCATCAGAGAAGTTATTTCCATATTTTTCCACAGTTGCTTTTGCTGATTGTAATTCCCTCTATCTGTTTCTCCCTACCACCAATTGTTATGTTTTCTCTGTCCTTTCACTCCGTCCCTCTTCAAAAGTGTACTGTGGGGGGAGACAGCTAGGTGACATAGTGGATAGAGCACCAGCCCTGGAGTCAGGCATACCTGAGTTCAAATCCAGCCTCAGACACTTAATAATTACCTAGCTGTGTGGCCTTGGTCAAGCTACTTAACCCTATTGTCTAGCAAAAACCTTTAAAAAAGTGTGCTGTGGGATGTCTGAGTGGCACAGAGGACAGAACACCAGCCCTGGGGCCAAGAGGCCCCAAGCCCCAGAGACCTAGCAACCACCCAGCCCCATGGTCCCAGATAGGCAATCCAATCCTACCACCTTGCAAAAAGTATAAAAGAAAATGTATTATATCTGACTATCATCTCCCATGATATACCTTCTCCTCTATCTTCTACCTCCCCCTTCCTTCCCCATTCCCTTTCTCCCATCTCCTTTCTCTCCTTTTTCTTCTAGATTTCTATGCCTGATTAAGTATATGTGTTGTTTCCTTTCTGAGTCATTCCTGATGAGAATGAAGGGTCTCTCAATCCCCCTTACCTTCCCTCCTTCCATACCATTGCAAAAGCTGTTTCTTGATTCTTTTACATGAAATATCTTAGTCTATTCTACTTCTCCTTTCCTTTCTCCCAGCACATTTCCTTTTCACCCATAGATTCCATTTTTAAAATATATTAAACCTTCAAATTTATCTCTTTCCTGTGTCTTGACTATAAAATCTCCTTCTAACTGCTCTAATAATTGAGAAGGTTCATATGAGAATTATTTGTATCATCTTACCATGAAGGAATACACAGTTCATCATCATTAAATCCCTTATAATTTACACTTCTCATCCACTATCTCTATGTTTCACCTGAGTCCTGTACTTGAACATCAAACTTTTTGTTTAGCTTTGATAGTTTCATCAGGAACATTTGAAATTCACCTGTTTCATTGAAAGTTCATCTTTTCCCCTGGAAGAGGATGTTCAATTTTGCTGGATAGTCGATTTTTGGTTGCATTCCAAGCTTTTTTTGCCTTCCAGAACATTATATTCCAAGCCCTATGAGCCCTAAATGTGGATGCTGCAAAGTCCTGTG
This sequence comes from Macrotis lagotis, assembly GCF_037893015.1. NCBI lineage: Eukaryota > Metazoa > Chordata > Mammalia > Peramelemorphia > Peramelidae > Macrotis > Macrotis lagotis. Next base: position 210,279,709 of record NC_133660.1, on the reverse strand, counting down.
CAGTTCTGACTGCAGCACCACAATATTTGAATTGTTTTGTTCTGGCTGCTCATAATATTTTATCTTTGATTTAGTAGTTCTGGAACTTGGCTATAATATTCCTTGGGGTCGTTGTTTTGGTTGTTGTTTTTTGGATATCTTTCAGTAGGATATTGGTAGATTCTCTCAATTTCTATTTTGCCCTCTGCTTCTAGGATTTCAGAATAATTTTCCTGTAGAAATTCTTTAAAAATGTAGTCAAGCTCTTTTCCTGATCATGACTTTCAGGTAACCCAATAATTTTTAAATTGTCTCTTCTAGAACTGTTTTCAAGCTCTGTTTTTTTTTTCAGTGAGATATTTCACTTTTTTCTAGTTTTTCATCCTTTTGATATTGTATTATTGTGTCTTGATTCCTTGCAAAGTCATCAGTTTCCTTTAGTTCCATTCTACATTTGAAGGAGTTGTTTTCTTCAGAGAGCTTTCTTATCTCCTTTTCCATCTAGTCAATTTGGCTTTTTAAGATATTTTTCTCCTCATTAACTTTTTGAATTATTTTTTCCATTTGACCTAAATTAGTTTTTAGCATGTTACTTTTTTCAGCATGTTTTTGGATCTCCTTCACAAAGCTGATAACTTGCTTTCGTGTTTTTCCTGTATCTCCCTTATTTCTCTTCCTAATTTTTCCTCCTCTCTTACTTGATTTTCAAACTCTTTTTTGAGCTCTGAAATAGTCTGAGACCAGCTTCTATATTTCCTGAAGGATTTAGATGTAGAAAGTGGAACTTTCTCATCCTCTTAGTATGTGGTTTGGTCCTCCATGGGACCAAAGTCTATGGTCAGGTGCTTTTTTTTCCTGTTTACTCATTTCCCCCATCTGTGCCTTGTTTGGGGTGCTTCCTGAGGTTTTGAGTATTATTGGGATACCCCCACAAGGACCTCAGTTCCTTCAAGCTTTTATGACTGCTCTCTGTGGATGACTGCCCACAAGCACACCCCTCTGCTCTGGAGAAGGGTATCTGCTCTATGGCAATAGGGGGCTCCCAGAATGTGCCCAGGGTCTGAATACAGACAAAGCACAAAAGTCCTGTCCCAGGGATAGAGGAGAGACCTATACAGTCTCCCCCCAACCCTTTACCTTCCATGGGCTGAGCACTGTGGGAGCAGCTGCCAGATGGCTCTATGTGCCTTCTTCAATTTCCTAGGATTTGGGCTGTGCTGAGGGTCGCAGCTATACTGATAGCTGTGGCTGTGCTGAGGGCCATGTTGGCTCCAATTTACTTTGTCAAAGGTTTCCCCATTGATCTTCCAAGTTGTGCATGGTGTTCCCTGGGTTGTCAGGAAACTGCTTCTGCTGCCAGGAGCTGGTGCTCCCTGCACCCCTGGGCTGTTCCCAGAAGACTGGAGCTCCTTTGCTCAGGCCCGATAATCCTTGCTGTGCTGCTGCACCCTCCACCTGAGTAGAACAGAGCCTTCCCATGATTTTCCAGGTTACTTTGGGTTGGAGTATTGCCTCATTGGATCTTTCTGTGGGTCCTGTCTCTCAAAAATGAAGTTAGAGTCATAATTTTAAGATATTTGGAATATTTTTAAGAGAGTTCCTAAGAAATGCTGTTCTCATGTGGCCATCTTGACTCTGACCTATATTGGAATTATTCTAAAAGAAAATGAAGAATTTTGGTGTGTTCAAAAGGAGTGGATCTTTAGGAAGTAGAATGGCGTTAGTAAAAATAGAATTGCCTTTATAGAGAGGAGTCCTGAGTTCAAGTCTTGACTAAGTAAGTTGTTAGTTGTATGATCCTAGTCAAGAAGAAATTTTATTCTTTGGGTCTCAGTTTACTCATCAACAAAGCAGAGATAGTAATACTTTCCCAAACTACCACATAGAATTGTGAAGAGGAAATGTGAAAGGATTAGTTTAATATTAGGTTACATTTTCTCCTATAGGTATACTCTACTAAACATCAGAGAAGCAAGGCATTGTAATGGAAAACTTTGTAGAGATAAAAACTGAAGTTCAAGTCCCAGTTCTGTCATTAAAACATTAATTATCTTGACCAGCATCTTGCTCTCACCTGTAACATGCTGGATTTCAGCTGAAGGAAGTATAAAGTTCCTTCCAGTTTTAAAAGTCTGTTCTTGTTGACATTGAATAATTTAATCATGTCTATTTCTTTGCAATCTCACATACTATAGCATTCTATCTTCTCACTCTGGAATTCTGTCCAAGCTTATGCTCATTGTTAACATGGCACTATTTATACATCTCATCCTCTATCTTCACCTTTTCCTTTTGCCATCAATCTTTCTTAATATCATAGGGTTTCCTCTACTGAATCTTGTCTTCCCATTATTTGGCCAAAGTATTTAAGCTTCAACTTCAGTGTTTGTTCTTTAAATGAATACTTTGAAGTAATTTTCTTAAGTATTGACTGATTTGATCTCTTTTAACTCTCCAAGCTACTCTCTGAAGTCTTCACAATTATATAAATGTTATTTGCAAATCAGCAAGCTATAAATTATATTCATCCAGGGATTAGCATTGTAATTTGTTGTTATTATTGTTGTCATTTAGCAGTGGTCTAAATGGCAGTCTGATCCTCTGGAAATCCTTTATGACTTTTAAGTCAGATGGTTTAAGTTAAAATCCAAAGTCTGCCACTTAGATGCATTACCTCAGGAAAGCTTCATGTCTCAGGACTTGTTTCTTCCATCTTAAAAAAAATGGTAAAAGTAACAGTTGTAGTATTTGCCTCATAGGTTGGCTCATGATGATTAAATATAATTAATGTATGTAAAGTTTTTTGTAACTATAAAATACCATAGAAATATAAATTATGACTAATACTTAAAGTATTATTACTTCTCATTCTATGATGAAGCTTTGATAATCTTCAAGGGAAAAACTATAACATTTCAGACATGAACATGGAACTATGGAAAATTAAGAAGTGAGGCTTCTGATGAGAAAGACCTTGCTATATTCCCTTCACATTCTGTTGCAAATATATATGTGGGTATATCAAATAGTTGGCTAGATACATAGATCGATAGGTAGAGTGCTAGAGATAGCTAGCTAGCTAAATAAATTGATAGAATGACAATTAGATAAATAGATAAAGCTTTGATTACATGCTCACCATTTCCTACTGGGCTTCCACATAGTATGAAACATTTGAAATACTTAGTTTCATTTGCTTTATGATGGTTGTAGTTCTTAAATTTTATTTTTAACAGTCATGGTATGGATTAGTTTGTCTTACTTTACTTTGCATCAGTTTGTCTGAGTCATTCTATTTTTCTCTTTATTCGTTCTCCCTTAGAGCTCTGTAATATTTCATTATATTCATTTACCACAATTTGTTTACCCATTCCTCAAATGATGGACATCTACTTCATTTCCAGTTTTTGACTTCTATAACAAATACTGCTATAAAAATTTTGGCATGTGGAGTCTTTCTTTTTTGTCAATGACCTCTTTAAAGAATGTATCCAGCAGTGGAATCACTGGTACTAAATGGATGGACATACATATGCTTAACTAATTAAATTCCAAATTGCTTTCCAAAATCGTTGTTTTTGGAAGATGATTCATTGAAAAGATGGCAGAATAGGTCAGAAAAGTTTGGACTTTCCAAATTTCTTCCACAAATTAAGAGAGAGCACATTGCTTCAGATCAGCAGAAATAAACAAGGGGTAAAGTAGATGTCCTTTTAACACAGTCTGAGAAGATACCAGGAAAGACCTGATCTCCAGGGGCAGAGGTCTGGCCTGAGAGAAGTGTAAATAACTCCAGACTAACTGCATATATAATAAATAACAATCCCTGGAAGCAGCTGGGTTCAAAGGTAACCTCAGTCTTAGAAACTTAAATTTTGCAGACAGTATGGGGATCTTATGACTAAGTAAGAAAAGACTGAAGACCCTTTCACTGTTCAGGGACCAAATACAACTGTGTTGACCAGATGTGTTCTGGGTTGTGGTTGCCAGGAAGAGCTACCACATACCTGGTAATTGCATTAGTAAGGGGTAAGGACCCTGTTATCTGTGAACACTAGCAGAGTCCTTGGTTTTAGTTCTAGGGAAGAGGGAAAAGCTACTATTTTTAAAAGCCCACAGCTAACTACCAGAGGGACATCAGGAAGCAAGATTATTTGCAGGACAGTGTGACTGGGGGGAACCTGACTATTGCTAAGGAATGGAGTTTGGGCACTGGGACAGATCTCAGAAAATAAGATTAAGAAGGACATGAGTCTTGGGGCATTATTCCTTATATCTCCAGATTACAAAATGATTACACTAATAATTGCTAAAACCAAAATAAAACAAAATAAATAAATAAAAATGAGTAATCAAAGGAGAAAGAACCGAACCATAGATCATTATTAAGGGGATAAAGAAGAGCTGTGTTCATATTCAGAGGAAGACAATGGAGTTAAAAAAGCCCACTCCTTTTTTATATAAATGATATTTATTTTATTTTTCCAATTACATGCTATGAAAGTTTTCAACTCAGTGTTCACACCTTTTCTTCTTTCCCTCTGCTATAATAGGCTCTTATGCCTCTTCACCTAGTGTTATTTATCCACTTATACCTTGAATATTTATAAGTTACAGAATTTTCTTCCACCCTCTGTTCTTACCCCTCTCTCTCAGGGCAATGGCAAACAGTCTAGTAAACAAGTGCATATATGTTTTGTAATGATATAACTTTGTTAGCCATGATGCTTTTAAAGAAGAGGTACTTTCCTTCTTTATCCCTTTTAATGAAATGTATTTTTATTTTTGCTTTGTCTGAGATCTGTATCACTGCCCTTAATTTACTTCTGCTAAAACAGTATATTTTGCTTGAGCCTTCTATCGTTACCTCTATGCTTCAAATATGTTTCTTATAAAAAACATGTTGTAGGGTTCTGATTTTTAATCCATTCTGCTATCTTCTACTGTTTTATGGGAGAGTTAATTCCATTCACATTTACAATTAAGGTTACTAATTCTCTATTTCCCTCCAGGCTGTCTTTCCCTGTTTATACTTTTCTCTTTCCTTTCCTCTTATTCCTCTTCATCAATAATTTTTCCCTTTCCCTTTTGACTTCTCTTTTAAACTTTAAGTTTATTTTCACCTATATCTTTGCTTTCCCTTTTCTCAGTCCTTTCCTTTTTCTTACCTTCCCTCCCCTACCTTCTTCCCTGTAGGGTAGGATAGATTTTTAAATACAATTGGGAATTTATATTATTCCCTCTCTGGACCAAATCTATTGAGTAGGATTTACTCAATGTTCACACCCTTCCTTCTTTCCCTCTACTATAATAGTGCCTCTTCACCTAGTGTTATTTATCCTCTCATACCTTGTCTTCTCCTAGTATAATCCTTCTTTTTATGATATATTGTGTTTACCCTGTCTTTTATTTACAACCCCTTTGTCAAAATATACTCCTTTCATTTGTCCTCATTCAGGGCAGAGCCAAGATGGCAGCATGAAGGAAACATTTCCCCCCCAAACTCCAAAAAAAAAAACAAATGGGGGCAGCTAGGTGGCAGTGGATAAAGCACAGGCCCTGGATTCAGGAGTACCTGGGTTCAAATCTGGTCTCAGACACTTAACAGTTACTTAGCTGTGGGGCCTTGGGCAAGCCAATTAGCCCCATTGCCTTACAAAAACAAAAAAACAAAAAGCTAAAAAAAACCCCAACAAAACCAAAACAAACAAATGATGACTCTAACCAAAATTTAGAGGGGCAGAACATACAGAAAGATTGAGTAATACATTTTCCCCATCTAAGATAACTTAGAAGATCCACAGGAAAGGTGTGTTTCACCAGGACCAGGGGTTGGAAAAAAAAAAGTGAAGGCTGCAGCCCAGCCCAGCCCAGCCCAGCCAGCCCAGAGATTACCTGCAACAGCTTGAATGGGTAGTGAGATAACTCTGTTATACACCAGAATGAGTGTGGAGTGAGGAGCACAGGCTGCAGAATCTGCAGTAAGAATCTGGAGGAAAGCAGCCTGCACCCCCAGAGAATGTAAGCAAAGTAAGGGAAGTCTGCAGAAATTTCTCTGCTCTTCCTGGGGTAGGAGTCTTCTGTTTGCCTACACTCAGACCCAGGTTGCATTTTGGAAAGTAGAGGGGGCCATCTACATATCAAATCACAGGCAAGAAAGCATAAGACATTGGAGGAATAAAGGTCCCAGTGGGGTGTCTCCCCCCCAAAAAACTCCAAAACCCAAAGCCTTGGAAATGCTGTCTTGGGCTGAGGAAATGAGTAAATAAAAGAAAAAGAAGAATCTGACTATAAAGAATTACTTTAGTCCCATGGAAGATCAAAACACATACTCAGATGATGACAAAATTGAAGCTTCAGTATTCAAAACTTCCAAGAGAAATAGAAAATGGGCTCAGACTATGGATGAGCTCAAAAAAGACTTTGAAAAGCAATTAAGGGAGATGGAGGAAAAATTGAGAGGAGAAATGAAAGCAATGGTGAAAAATCATGAAAACCAAATCAAAAGCTTGGTGAAAGCTATATAAAAAAATACTGAAGAAAATAATATGTTAAAAACCAATTTAGGCCTAATGGAAAAAGCAAAACAAAAGGCAAATGAAGAGAAGAATGCCTTAAAAAACAGAATTGGCCAGCTGGAAAAGGAGATAAAGAAGCTCTCTGAAGAAAATAACTCCTTCAAATGCAGAATGTAACTAAAGGAAGCGGATGACTTTGCAAAAAATTGGGAGGAAATAAAACTGTTCCAAGAAAGCCAAAAATTAGAAGAAAATGTGAAATATCTCATTGGAAAAACAACTGACCTTGAAAACAGATCCAGAAGAAATAATTTAAAAATTATTGGGTTATCTGAAAGCCATGATCAGAAGAGCCCAGACTTCATTTTTCAAGAAATAATATAGCAAAATTACCCTGAGATCCTAGAATCAGAGGGTAAAATAGAAATCAAGAGAATTCACCCATCACCTCCTAAAAGAAATATCAAAAGATTCCAGGAATATTATAGCCAAATTCCAAAACTCCCAAATCAAAGAGAAAATTCTAAACTGCCAGAAACAAACAATTCAACTACTAAGGCTCCATAGTAAGGATTACACATGATCTGGCAGCATCTACAGTAAGGGCTCATAGGTATTGGATATGATATTCTAGAAGGCAAAAGATCTTGGTTTACAACCGAGAATCAACTACCCAGCAAAACTGAACATCCCCTTTCAGGGGAAAAGATAGACTTTCAATGAAACAGGGGACTTTCAAACTTTCCTATTGAAACAACCAGAGTGAACAGAAAGTTTGACCTCCAAGTGCAGGACTCTGGTGAACCATAGAGGGGATGCAAGAGAAGGACTGACTATGAGGAATTTAATGATATTGACGACGATTATCATTAATGATAATGATATTGTATTCTTGTACAGGAAGAAGATATTGATAACTCATATGAACTTTCTCATTTATAAGATCTGTTATAGACAGGCCATAGGAAGGAGTTGAATATAATGGTATAATATTGTAAAAACATGGAGTCAATGGGTGATAAAGGAAAGTACTGGGAAGAAGAAAAAGGAGATGAAGAAGAAGCTAAGAAATTTCACATAAGAGTCAAGAAAAATGCTTTTTCAATGGAGTGGAAAGGGGGAAGGCAAAGGGGAATGAGTGAGCCTTCATTCTCATCAGAAATGGCTCAGAGAGGAAATAATATAAACACTTAATAGGGTGAGGAAATCTATCTTAGAGAAAAATAAGAAGAAATGGACGGGATAAGGGGGAATGAGGGAGGGAAGGGGGAAATAGGTGCTAGAAGAGAGGGAAGATTGAAGGATAGGGTACTTAGATTCAACACACTCTTTGGCATGGCCAGGATGACAGGAGAGAGAGAATAGAATAAATGAGAGTGGGGAGAAATAGAGTGGAGGTACAGCTAGTAATAGCAACTCTGGGAAAAATATTGAAGCAACTTCTCTGGTGAACTTATGACAAAGAAAGCAACTCACCCCAGACAGAGCCATTGAAATTTGAATACAGACTGAAGTACAATTTTTTTCTCTCTCTATTCTTGAGGTTTCTCATTTTCTTGGGGGAGGGGGGGTTTATGTTTACTCTTATGTTTACTCTTACAACACATTCAATTTACATTAATGTATAATATGGAAACAATATAGAGACTATCAGACAGTCTTCTGTGGGGAGGGAGGAAAGGTAGGGTGGAGGAAAATTTTAACATTCAAAACCTTACAAAAATGATAGGTACATATTACTATTGTATATAATTGAAAAACAAATAAAATGTTAAAAGTTAAACTATTCTCAAAGTTTGATTGATGAGCAGCATTGCCTCATAATCACTAAGTACCCTCCCCTCTTCTGTCTCATTAGAACTATACTTCTCAAGAGTCATAAATCACATCAGTTTATAATCTCTTTATACCTTATTACCTTTTCAAGTACTCTCCATGGACTCACCATCCTCATGAGCCAAAGCCAAAGCAAAGCCATATTATTTCATGAATCATTTACACCCCCACTCCAGCATACTCCTTTCATTTGTAGACCAAATCAAGCAAAGCAAAATCTCTTCATAACGTTTTCATGTTCACTCCCTCTAAGTGGACTTTCTCACTCTATTTCCATAGTACTTCATCCATAGCCTAGCACCCCTACTCATCCAAAGTATCAGGTACATTCTCTCTTCCTCTTTCCCTTTAGCATCCAACCATGGTACTAAAACCCTTGTTAACTAAAGTATCAATTAAGGCAAAATCACTTCTTAATCTCTTTATGTCCCACTCTTCTAAGTAGATTCCCACCTTCTGCCCCTATTGTACCACAACCCTCCTTAGTTAAGGTATTTAGTAAAGTAAGTTACCCTTATCAGAGAAAGTGCTGAATTCTATGAGCAAGGTAGAATTAAAGTAGTTTAAAGGAAACTTGAGATATATAAGTTTAGAGTAAACACCCCAAATGTTCACCTGGACTGTTTGTGCCCCACCTGTGGTAGAGCATTTTGAGCTCACATTGGTCTAATCAGCCTCAGTGGGACAAACAGTAATTTGTCTCAAACATAGTCATGTCATTTTGGTCTTCTCTGATAACAGAGGACAAGAACCCAACCATACCCATATCTTCTAAATACAATCCCATCAACTATATTCAACCCTTTAGCTACTCTAAGAGAAATATAATTCTCAAGAGTTATAAGTGTTATCTTCTCTTCCAGGGATGTTTACAATCTAATGTTCTTGACTAGCATTTGTTTCCCCTCCCCCCTTTCCATGGACCTTTTCATGTATTTTTTGAATCTTGTATTTGAAGATTGAATTTTCCGTCCAGTTCTGGTCTTTTTATCAGGAAATTTTGGAATTTGGCTGTGATAGTCCTTGAAAATTTTGATTTGAGTTCAATTTATAAAATTCCTTGAGACTTCCCATGTAGGTAATTTGTCACTGCTTTCTTCTTTTGAGATCGCATTTTTTTTATCATTTCTTTTTGAATAGTATCTTTCTAGGCTTAGCACTCTTTTAGGTTGTTTTGCTCATTTTGCTCATTGATCATTTGATCAGAGCTCTGCTCCTGGGATATAGGGAATATAGTCCCAAGGTTTTTGTGCTGGGGCTGGGTATGGGCTGGGGCTGACTTATTGTTTGCCAAGATGTTGCCTATACATCACAGACAGTTACCTATGCAGAGTTCTGTTTCCTTGCCTATGCAATGACTTTTTTCCCCCAATCCCATCCCATCTGTTGCCCCTGTATTTCCAGGGTTCAGACTTTGTCTGCATATGGGATCCTCCCTACTGGCCTTCTATCTAGCTGATGGAACCTAGAGTGCATTGTGGTTAGAAGTTTCCTCTCACTTCTATGCTCTTCTACCTAGCTGGGCATTACTTCCCCTTTTCTCCTGAAGAAACAGACCTTCACTGAAGATCCTCCATGATGATGTCTTCAGTTAAAAATTCATTTTGATCTATTTTTTGGTGGGATCCACAGCTTTAATTTCTGTTTATAGGTTTTATTTAACATTCTGTAGGGGAAAAACTCCTGGGAGCATGCTAGCTTCACACTGCCATCTTGACGCTGCCCTGGAAGTCCTGAGCAATTTTTTCTACTCCTTTTTTTCAATATGTAATATCAAATGGTTCCAAGCAGAAAAACAGTTCTTGGAAGAACTTAAAAAGAATTTTAAAAATCAAATAAGAGAGATTGATGAAAATTAGGAAAAAAACAAAAATCAATTCAAGAAAATCAAGAAAATTATGAAATTGAGACTTAGAAATCTTAAGGAAGAAAACAATTCCTTGAAAACTAGAATTGGGCATGTGAAAATTTAATGACATTCTAAGATATCAAGAAATCTTAAAACAAAATTAAAGAATGAAAAAGAGGAGAAAATGAATCATCTCATTATAAAAGCAATTGAAATGAACAAGAGGTCAAGGAGAAATATGAATAATCAGGTTACCTGAAAATTATGATTAAAAAAGAATCGATACAAAAAGAAATTATCAAGAAAAATTTCCCTGAAGTTGAAGAACAATAAGGCAAAGCAGAAACAACAACAAAAAACCCAATTAGCATCTGAAAGAGATCCAAGAAGAAAAGCTTCAAAGAATATCATAGCCAAGTTTCAAAATTCTCACAATGAGGAGAAAATATTGGAAGTAACAAGAAAAAAAACAATTTAATATCATGGAGCTACAATATGGATTACACAAGACCTAGAAGCTACTAAATTGCTGAGGTTACAAAGAAGGATAATTTACCAACAAAGTTAAGTATAATCCTGAGTGAAAAAAAAACAGACATTTAATGAACTGAAAGGTTTTTAGATTTTTGTGACAAAACCCACAGAACTTATACATATATATATAGATATACATATACTTATATTCACATGTATATGGATATATATAAAACTAGAAGTGCATAAAATTGTTATAAATTCAGAAAGAAATAAGAGGGTAGGGGATGGGGAAAGATGAGGAAGGGCCTTTTAGAGTGATGGATAGGTTAAGAAATAGGAGGACAAGGTGGCAGCTAAAAGTAAAGCAGGGGAGTGAGGAGAAAGAAAGTAAATTGGGTGAGGACAGTGAGGAAAAATAGAAAGGAGAAAAACAAACAAGTAATTTTAGCTTAGAACGTGAATAGACAAATTTACCCATGAAACGAATGAATTGCAGATTAAAAATTTTATTTAAACAATATGTTGCTTTCAGGAAATATTATAAAAATGAAAGATATACACAAAGATAAAATAAAGGACAGGATTAGAATTTATTATGTAAAAGTGCAGGGATAGGAATCATGATCTCAAACAAAGTTAAATAGATTTAATCAAAAGTAAAAATCAGGGAAGCAGCACCATGTGTCAGCAATATTGTATAATATTGTTTTAGACCATTTAAAATACCCAGACTAAATAAATAAATAAATAATTAAACAAACAAAATAAAATACCTGAGAGTATGCCTACCAAATTAGATGAAGGAAATATATGAGCAAAAACATCAAACATTTTTTACCCCAACTCAAATCTAAATAATCAAAGCAATGTTTTTTGTTCATGGGTAGGTAAAACCAGTATAATTACTAAAATGATAATTTTACCTAATTAATCAATTCAATGTCACTCCAATTAAATTACTAAAAATCATTTTACTGAGATAGAAAAAGAAATGTCAAACTTCATTTGGAAGAGCAAAAGGTCAGAAACTTCAAAGAAGCAAAAAAGAAAAAAGATGTAAATGAAGTAGATTCAGCAGTATCAGACCTTACTCTATAAGGGAGAGAGCATTATCAAAAGGATAATTTCAATTATTTTAAATTAAAATTTTCTTTTATAAATAAAACTTATGCAGACAAGAATAGAAATGAAGAAAATTGGAGAAACAAATTCATAGACAATGTCTCAGATAGATTGTGATAGGTAGGAATATTGCTTTGATATAGAAAATGATGAGCAGGTTGATTTAGAAAAGCATGGAAAGACTTGTCCTATGAGGGAAGATACTGTCCTTCAGAGAAACAGATAATAAATAGAAATAAGCATAGTATTTTCTTACATATATGTGTATATATTTATGAATGTATATATTTATAAATATCTATGTATCTGTATTTGTATACACATTTAACTAATGTTCTTTAAAATAGAAAGGAGGAAGAGAAAAAAGTTAAGTGCTGAGCAGAGAACAAAAGAAAGTCAACAAGAAAGCAAAGTTGGGCAGCTTTGAAACAATGTTGAGTATTGATTATTTAAGTTTTCTTGAAATAGAAATCTATTGTTTTAGATTGACTCATCTTTTATTATCTGCTGTGTACATGGCAATGGTTTTTTTCTTTTCTCACTCTGTATTTAAGTTTAAAATAAAAAAAAATTACAAGAACAAAACAAAACAAAACAACAAAATGGTTTTGTCAATTCACAGTACTGTGGAGAATTTTTACTTGCCTGTCTTTCCACTATGACTAACTTTGGTTATTTTCATCCTTTGTTAATTTTCTAGTTTCCTTATTGTGAAGCAATACTCCTACTGTTAGTGATATAGAACATTATTTTGAAAGTTATTTTATTTTTTAAATCACATGCAAAGTTAATGTTCAACAATTATCTTTTTAGTAAGCTTTTGAGTTCTCCATTTTTTTATCTTCCTCTCTTACTTTGCCTTCCCCATAACAGTGAATAATCTGATATAAGTTATATATGTACAATCATGTTTAACTTACTTTGTATGGTTCACTAAGAACTGTGAAGTGTGTTTTGGGAATTGTTTGTTCACAACCTTTGGTTACTTCTCTATTCTAACTCAACTTTTTAATGTTCACAGTTGATTGTGAGTTAAAGATCTTAAAAGACTCTTCCATGAGCATATCTTCTCATCTGTCTTATAATTCTATTACATTTTTCAAAGGGGCATATTGATTATTAGCATTGTCTAGTTACTTTTAATTGTGTGTGTGTGTGTGTGTGTGTGTGTCTGTAATAAACTCCTGTGATTGGTTGGTAAAGATTATGCCTCACTTCTCAGAAATGTGGTTTAATGTATATAATAATGTATATAATAAAATACATAAGATTACAATTATATAGAACTCCAATTTCTATCATATATATGGATACATTTTATATATATAAAATGTATGTATATATGTACACACACACACACACACACATATATATATATATATGTAAATTTATATATGTATGTATCTATACACCCACATAGATTTCAGGTTAAGAAACCTGATTCCTGATCTAGTAGAAAGATCAGATGATCACGGTTTGATTACTATTAAGGAACTGAATTTGAATTAGTCACTTCAGCTGTCTAAGCCTTACTTTCCTCCCCTATAAAACAGGAATAATAATACACTACTTATCTTACAGGTTTTTGGTGAAGAAAGTGCTTTGCAAATCCTAAGGCACTGTTTTAATATCATTCTTATCTCCAGGTGTGCTCAAGAGAACTAATGAAGGTAGTTCGAAAAGCATTTTTTAGACATTTACTATGAGGCAAATACTATACTGACAACTGGGGAAACAAAGGCAAAAACATGGTCACTTTTCTCAAGGAGCTCACATTCTCATGAGGAAGACTATGAAAACCACTCAGTTCATTCAAGATACATACATATATATGCATGTGTGTGTGAATGTCTGTATACACATGTAGAATTTATAGTAAAAATGTATACATATGCTCATTTATCTATTTTACTATAAATTTTACACTTGCGCGCGCACACACACACACACACACACATACTCATACAAACACAGTATTATGAAATGTCTTCATCTGCATTTACAACTTTGGCATTTCTCTGACTGATTTCTCTATCTCTCTTCCTCTTCCTCACTTTAAACTTCCCCTTTAGATTTCAAGCTCCCTGAGGGCAGGGAGTATCTTTCTTTTTTTGAGTTTGCATCCCTAGCACTCAGCATGGTGCCTAGCCCCAGATAGGCACTTATTGAAAACTGAATGATTATTGACTATTGAGAGGGAAATAGGGACTGGGAAAGGCCTCCTAAAGACAATGAGATTTAGAGTCTTGAAGGAGGCCAGAGAAATCAGGACATGAAGGTGAGGAGAGAAAGCATCATGGGAAGAGTGGCTAGCCATTAAAAGTGTCAGGAAATGGAGTGTACACTGAAAAGAACAGTCAAAAGACCAATGTAGCTGAATTCCACTAAAGTGTAAGGAGACTGGAAAAGTAGGAAGAGGAAAAGTTGTGAAGGGATTTAAAAAACAAATTAACCATTGTATAGTTGATCTTTGAAGAGGGGAAGCAGCAGCTGCATTTAGTGACTAGAAGGGTAATGCACTCATATCTGTTTTTTAGGAAAATTGGTCAAACTTGAGGCAAGGAAACCAAAGAAGAAGACTATTGAAATAGACTTTTGGTGAAAGAATAAGGACTTGCACCAAAGTTACAGCTGAGTGGAGAAAAGGGGACACATACCTACACACATATATTTCAGAAATGCTGTTAAAGCATGTTGTGACATTTAATGCAAAATTTTGCAAGATTGTATATATAGAGAGTAAGTATGAGAAAGTATTTGAGGATGGCAATGAGCCTGCAATCCATGGTGACCATTAACATGATGTTATCCTTGACAATAATAGAGGAGTTCAGAAAAAGAGATTATTTAAACACATCATTAAATATTAATGTGTTGGATTTAAAGTTTATGAAGCCACACATTATTAGTACTATGAAAAGAATTTGAATTCTGAGAAAATGAGAAAAAAAGAAAGATGAAGATTTGAGAGCATCAAGAAGGCTTGGAGCATGGTCCTCAGGAATGGGAGGAGCCAGGTAGTAGTAACACAAGGGGACACTGTACTCAATGTAGGCCTAGATTTTTAAAGTTATAGAAAGCGTTCTGTTCGATGGGAGCTATGACTCTACAATTCACAATGAATGGAAAAACACTTTCCTCAGATGACTTATTATGGTGGGGTCACTATAAGAGTAAATTTTGAAATTACCAAGAACAATGACCCTGTTGGGATTTAATAGATCAAAATGCATGCTTTGGATTACTCACCATTGGAAAGGAAGTGTATTTTGTTACAGGTAAGATTGTCTAAATTACCACTGAAATACATAGTATAAATCTGAAGCACTAACAATACAACCACTCCCCACCCTGCCAAATGCTTACACTTCTTTTACAGCAGGAAGGTTTAAATTCTGAACTATGTACCTGAAAGGGAAATGGGTGGGCTAATTTGCTGCTTATCCTGATTTGTTTTAAGCTCAGCACCAAAATATGCCTTTGAAACTGTTTTCTCCTATAAAAATGTTTCTAAACTCTGGGGATGCACATGAAACCACCTTGCAGAACAATGTGTTCTATATCCTAGATATCTTATAATAATTATAACTTCATTTTAAGAATATATGCTGAAGAGTCAATTTTGGGCAACTGTCAGCTTTTAGTGGGAGTAATATGTTACTTATTAATAATGGCTATCTAATAGTCATATAATGCTCTATACTTTTCAGAGTACTTTCAAATCTTCCAATATTTCGACAATTCCTAATATAGTAGATAATTATAATAGTTCACATTTCTAAGCATTTCAAGGTTGGCAAAGTCTTTACTTTCACAACCATTCTGACTTAGGGAAGATAAGCAGTAATATCTCAATCTTACAGATGAAGAAACCGAAGGGCCCAAAATTAAAGTGACTTTGCTGAGGTTCTTTGGGTAGTAAGTTTTGAAGGGAGGTCACGTCTCTTGACTCCCATCCCATTGCTTTTCTGAGACATCAAAGGTGCATGTTCTTTTATTATATAGTTGAGAAAAACTAGACTACCAGAGGTGACTGATGTCATTTGCTTTGGGTCCTACTGTTGGTCAGTGATGGAAATGATCCTTAAATTTTGTTTCTTGGATTTCTCTTTTCTTGATTTCCCAATACATTATGTAATTATTATTTTTGGCAAAATAATATTTATTCTTGGTAAGCATGGACATCACTAATTAAAATGGAGACTGGTCCTCTGATTTCACTTTTTTCTTAAAAAAGATTTCATTAAATATTTCCCAAATACATGTAAAAAATTAATGTTCTTTTTTTTTAGGTTTTTTTTTTTTTGCAAGGCAAACAGTGTTAAGTGGCTTGCCCAAGGCCACACAGCTAGGTAATTATTAAATGTCTGAGACCGGATTTGAACCCAGGTACTTCTGACTCCAGGGCCTGTGCTTTATACACTACACCACCTAGCCGCCCCAATGTTTTTTTTTTTAAATTTGGAGTAATAAATTCTTTCCTCCTCCTCTTGTCCTTCCCCCTCCTTGAGAAGGAAAGCCATTTGATATCGATTACTTTATGTCCTATTTTAAATGACCACATGACCCAACATTAGAAGTTTTGTTTCCCTCTTCCTTCCCTTCTCCTTCTTTGTCTCCATCTCCTGCTCCCTCTATTTATCCACAGTACAGTCAAACCCTACAGGATCTTAGGAAACATCACAGGTCTTGCTTCTGTTAATATGTTTTAACCCTAGCTAGGTGAGACCGCTTCTATGGCCAATTTCTAGGCGATTCAATCTTTGGGCTTCATTTCTGAAGCTTTCCACAATGCTACCAATTACTTGTTCCATAGCTAAACTGCTGACCTGGAGGTGAAAAGTTCCTTATCCCATTACTTAGCCTCTAAGCCAGCCAATTCTCCTGCAAATACAGATTTTATTTCTTTCCAGCTTTCCTGTCAGTGCTTTCCTCTCAAAGTAAGGAAAGGTGAGGCACAGGTGACAATCTAAGTTTTAGGAAACACACAACTTTTCACATTGATAGAAAAGATGGGGGAGAGTTCTTAGCTCATTTTAAAAGGATGTTTCTCCTTCCTTCCATCTTTCTAGTCTCAAAGTTAATACAACTTAAATGGTTCTTTTTCTTAATCAGAACCAGAAAAGCAATCTTCAGGAATTTTTTTGTTCAGTCATTTATCCTATTTGACTCTTTGTGACCCTATTTGAGGCTTCTTGGCAAAAATACTGGAGTAGTTTCTTTCTCCAGATAATTTTACAGTTGAGGAAACGAAGGCAAATAGGGTTAAATAACTTGCCTAAGGTCTCACACAAATGTGTATACAGCTACATTTGGACTCAGGTCTTCCTGACTCTTGGCCCAGCCCTCTGTGTACTGTATCATCTAACTGCTCAATATTCAGGAATCTTAAAATATAAATAAAAGGGTCACTAAAAATATCTAAAAGCCAAGTAAACTGGTAAAACAGTGAAGCCCAGGAGAATGAAACATACCTGCTTCCTTTCTGCAGAAAAGTGAAGGCCTACTAGGACAGGATGGATAGAGATAGATAGGTGCCCATGGATTTGGGAGGACCTTGAGCTCAAATCTGGCCTCAGACACTTAATAATTGCCTAGCTGTGACCTTGGGCAAGTCAATTGACCCCATTGCCTTAAATAAATAAAAAAAATTAAAAAAGAAAGAAACATAAGTAAATCTTATTTAAAAGCAAAAATTCCCCCCCCCCCCCCAAATTGATGGGGGTGGGAAGAGATAATTTTTTTTCCTGGAAAAAATACACATACACCAAAGAATCAGAGAATGTCAAATTGAGTTGAGATCTAAGAGCAAGAACATAGTGTTCTATGGCAAGAAAAGAACAATCCAAACACTTCATCCTAATGAGGAGGAAACATGGCTCAGAGAGGATAAAGTTTTGCAAATGGCTGTATAGAATTAGATAGGAAGTTGAGTCCTAGGTTAGTATTTGCTCTTTTCTAGCTATGTGACTATGAGGAAGCCTTTTTGACAGGTTCTTGGTAGAGTCTGATTGCTTATTTTTTTTAAGACTTTTCATTGGGATTCAGTCTGCCTTAGTGTTAAGAGCACTGCATATGACTGACTCACAGATTTGCCATTTACTAGCTAGGTGACTGTGGCCAAGTTACTAGACCTTTGAGAAATTAAGTTTCTTCACCTGTTGTTAGGTCATGATGTTCTGAAAATCAAATGAAATAATGTACATAAAGTTCTTTGTAACTATAAGGTCTTTATTACCATGTCTTTGAATGATGTATCTCATTCTCTGTTCAATGTTTTAAAGTTCTGTTTCCTACTTCCAGCAATAACATTCCATGTTCTAAGGTCCTTTCTATTGTATGTTTGTATACACACAACCACAGAGGCAGGAAAAGCAGTATGGTATAGTAGATAAAGAAATTACCTTCAGTCAGCAAGACATGGAATCTAGTTTCATCTTTGACATGGACTTCTATGGCAAATCTCTAAATCTCTTGGTGTAAAAGAAACTTCCTCACAGTCTTGGGTAATGAAATCATCTTTCTTTGTCTCTCTATCTCTACTCTCTCTGTCTCTGTCCATCTCTTTTCTGTCTTGCTGTGTCTGTGTCTGTCTCTATCTCTATTTCTGTCTGTTTGTGGTTTCTCTTTGTCTTTTTTCTTCTCTTCCCCACCCCTTTTATCCATCCCCTTCCCTTTTCCTCTCTTCTCTTCTCTTCTCTTCTCTTCTCTTCTCTTCTCTTCTCTTCTCTTCTCTTCTCTTCTCTTCTCTTCTCTTCTCTTCTCTTCTCTTCTCTTCTCTTCTCTTCTCTTCTCTTCTCTCCTCTCCTCTCCTCTCCTCTCCTCTCCTCTCCTCTCCTCTCCTCTCCTCTCCTCTCCTCTCCTCTCCTCTCCTCTCCTCTCCTCTCCTCTCCTCTCCTCTCCTCTCCTCTCCTCTCCTCTCCTCTCCTCTCCTCTCCTCTCCTCTCTTCTCTTCTCTTCTCTTCTCTTCTCTTCTTTCTTTCTCTTTTCTTCTCTCTCTCTCTCTTCTTCTCTCTCTCTCTCTCTCTCTCTCTCTCTCTCTCTCTCATCTCTCTCCTCTCTCTCCTCTCTCCCCCCCCCCCTTTCCTATGTAATTGAAGTGTGGATGGATGATTTAGAGAACTTGGTGAGATATATTTGTCTGTCATTGAAGATAAATAATTGCGCTGCAGATTATAGTGTTAGAAAGTTGCCTGGGTTACTGAAAGCTTACACAAGATTACAGAAAATTGTTTGTCAGATATGCAAAGTATCCTAAAAACCTTGGGCTAGGCTTAAAATTGTACTAAAATTTTTGGGACACCTTGTATATACATGCATGTGTGTGTATTGAAAGAGGGGGGTTATGATTATTAGCATGGCTCTTCAATGAAATTATGAAAGAATAAAATGCAAAGAAATCAACAGTTGAATTTCTTAGAAACTAAAGCCAGGGGCTGCTAGGTAGTGGATAAAGCACTGGCCTTGGAGTCAGGAGTACATGGGTTCAAATCTTACCTCAGACACTTAATAATTATCTAGCTGTGTGGCCTTGGGCAAGCCACTTAAACCCATTTGCCTTACAAAAAAATACCTAAAAAAAAAAAAAGAAACTAAAGCCAGCAAGGACAGCAAGGAATAGTGAAAATGAAAAAAAAATGGTTGAGGAAAAAGTCAACAGGAGCCTTTGAATAATCTAATACAAGATAGCTAATCAATTCTAGTAAATTATACTCTCATGCTCATTTCAAAAACCGGTTTCACCCATATTAACAGAAGAAGAAATAAATTATGTGAATATTCCCATATCAGAAAAATAAATTGAAGAAACCATCAATAAACTCCCTAAGAAAAAGTCTCCAGGTTCAGATGGATTTACAAGTGAATTCTACCAAAAATTTAAGGAACAATTAAATCCTATTCTAAAAAAATAGGAGAGGAAGGAGTTCTGCCAAACTCCTTTTATGACATTAATGTCATAAAATAAAATTTTTAGCAATGATACTACAGCAAGTTATTACTAGGATAATATATCATGATCAGATAGGATTCATAACAGGTAGACAGGGATGGTTCAATATTAGAAAAACACTCAAGATAATTACACATATCAATAGCAAAACCAATAGAAATCATATATTTATCTCAATGGATGCCGAAAAAAGCATTTGATAAAACACAACATCCATTCCTATTAAAAACACAAGAAAGTTTAGGAATAAATGGAGTTTTCCTTAAAATAATTATTAGTATTTATCTAAAACATTGGTAAATATTATATGTATGGGAATAAACTCAGAGCATTTCCAATAAAATCAGAGGTGAAACAAGGATACCCATTATCATCATTACTATTCAATATAGTATTAGAAATGCTAGCAGTAGCAATGAGAAGGAAAAAAAATTGAAGGAATCAGAATTTGCAATGAGGAAGCAAAACTTTCACTCTTAAAGTGATATCATGGTATACTTAGAGAACATGAGAAAAATCATCTTTAAAAACTCCTTGAAACAATTAACTAATTCAGCAACATAGTGAGATATAAAATAAACCCACATAAATCATTAGGATTTCTATATATGAACAACAACCCAAGAGTAAGAGATAGAGAAATTTCACTTAAAATAACTATAGACAACATTAAATACTTGGGAATCCACTTCCCAAGACAAACCCAGAAATTGTATGAACACAATTATAAAGCACTCCTCACCCAAATAAAGTCAGATCTAAATAATTGGGAAAATGTCAAATGCTCATGGTTAGGTTAACCTCATATAATAAAAATGACAATTCTAACTAAATTAAATTACATATTCAGTGCCATACCAATCAAACTACCAAATAACTATTTTACTGAGCTAGAAAAAATAGTAACAAAATTCATGTGGAGCAGCAAAAGGGTAAGAATAAAAGCGAACTGATAAAAAAAATGTAAAGGAAGGTGGTCTAACTCTACCAGATCTAAAACTATACTATAAAGTGGCAGTCATAAAAACAGCTTGACACTGGTTAAGAAAAAGAGTAATGGATCAGTGGATTAGGATAGGTTCAAAAGAAGTCTCAGTAAATGACCACAGCAATCTACTATTTGACAAATCCAAAGACATCAACTTCTGGGATAAGAACTCTCCATTTGACAAAAATTGTTGGGAAAACTGGAAAACAGTATAGCAAAAACTAGGTACAGAGCCACATCTCACATCCTATACACCCTATACCAAAATAAGATCAAAATGGGTATAGGATTTAGATATAAAGAGTGATACCATAAGATAAATTAATAGACTAAGAAATACTCTATCAATTCTATAGAGGAGAGGAGATAAATTTATGACCCAACAAGAATTAGAGCACATTATAAACTACAAAATGAATGATTTTGATTATATAAAATTAAAAGCTTTTTGCATTAATAAAATCAATGCTGCCAAAATTAGAAGGAAAGCAGAAAACTGGAAAACAATCTTCTCAACTAGGATTTCTGATAAAGGTCCCATTTCTAAAATATGTAGAGAATTGTATGAAATAAGGCCACAAGTCATTCCTCAACTGATAAATGGTCAAAGGATAGTTTTCTAATAAAGAAATTAAAGCTATATATGATCATATGAAAAAATGCTCCAAATCATTATTGATTAGAGAAATACAAATTGAAACAACTCTGAGGTATCTCCTCACACCTATCAGATTGACTAAGATGACAAAAAGGGAATATAATCAATGGTGGAGAGGTTGTGGGTGGATTGGGACATTGATGCATTGCTGGTGGAGTTGTGAATGGATCCAATCTTTCTGGAGAGCAATATGGAACTATGGCCAAAGAGCAATAAAACAGTTCATACCTTTTGAACTAGCAATTCCAATTCTAGGCCAATATTCAGAAGAAATTATAAAAAAAAGGGAAAAGTCCACATGTTCCAAAATATTCATAGAAGAAGCTCTCTTTTTAGTGGCAAAGAATTGGAAGTTGAGAGGATGCCCATCAACTGAGGAATAGATAAACAAGTTATGGTACATGAATACTATGGAATACTATTGTTCTATAAGAAACCATAAGTGATCAGACTCAGGAGAAGCAGAGAATGACTTATGGGATTTGATGCTGAGGGAAGAGAGTAGAACCAAGAGAACATCAACAACACCATTGTAGGATGAACAACCTTAATGGAAGCAACTCCTCTCAGCTGTCCATTGATTGCTGTATTAGACTGGCTATGGACTATATTATCCCCATCCAGAGGAAGAAAAACAAAACAAAAGAAACACACAGTCACAAAACAACCCTTCATAATTTGATGAACACTTTATAAAAATTATCTCATGTATCTCTTTCTCTTAATCCTAATTCCTCGTATTGAAAATAACTAATCTGTAAACATGTTTATCAAATTATGTATGTACAATGCTAACCTGACTGTTCACCACTGAGGGGACGGTGATGGAAAGGGAGGATGGAAGTAAATTTTGTAACTTAAAAATATGCATGTGCAAATGGATGAAAATAAATGAAAAAAATTTAAAACAGGCAAAAACAAAAATAAAAATCAGGTTTCAGAAAGGAGCTACATTTCTTGTGATAGCTGGCAATGTGATAATGGTTTTTCTTATTGTTGTGGCTTTTTCCCCAAAAGTGTTTAGTGAATGTTTTATTTTAATAATAACAATAATAATAATAATAATGAAAAATAACCTAGTAATTCGAATGGTAGGACTTTTATTTCAGGGTAACATGTCTACAGCATTTGAACTTAATTGCTTGTGTGAAAATTGAAGAATTTATTGAATAATTAGGTAGCCTTCTTCATCAGTTCCCTGCAGATAACAATCACTATGAATATATACTGGTTCACTTTTCAGTTGTGAATCCTCAACTTGTTTTTCCCCCTTTTCCTTATAGATTGGTTTAACTTGAATGAACTTGAATTCTGAAGCATTTCTCTTTTCTATCTCCCTGGTTTTATATGTATTATAGGTCATGACTTCCCACATGATGACATGCAAGTAGTTAGCTACCCCATTGAGTTATTCCCTCTATAGCACATCTATCATCTTTCTATGCTGTGAAGTTCCTTCCAGTTCTAAAATACTCCAGTTTCTCTCAGCTCTAATACTTTATGTTCTATGCATATAATGTGGACAGAATCTACTGGGATAATGCGTAGGGCTCAGAATGACCAGTTGAAATAAATTAGACTGAATCATCTTCAAGAAATTGTTGAGTACTTTTATTGATTATAAACTGCTCCTTGCCGTATATGATCATTTAAAAAATATTCCTGTTGAAGATACATAATGGGATCATAATTTACTAGAAAGACTATGAAACATTCCAGCCAAATGTCTAAAATTAGAAAAGACTTAGGTTCGAATTCTATTTTGACCCTTGCTACCTGTGTAATAAGATCACAGTGCTTTTATGCATCTCATTTTCCTCATTTGTAGAATGGAGATAATGGTTGTAACCTCTCACATTGCAATCCATCATTGATTGTTACAACCTAATTGATAACCCTAAAACAAAGGATTGTCCATATCACTCTTTGCTTAAAAGGTTCCAGTAGTTCTCTACTGCCTCTAAGATAAAATACAAGCACTTTTCAGATTTTTAAAGATATTCCCAGTCTTGCTCAATTCTATCTTTCCATACTGAATTCATAATACCTCCTCTCACATATACCAGTTTGACAGTTCCATTTGCTTTTCTATTTAATCTTCTACCATTTTAAACATGTTGCCTTCCACCCTGCTGCCCTCTACTCCATGTCTTCTCCCTTTTACCTATTGGAATCCCTAAATCTTTTCAAAACTCAGCTAAAGTGACTCCTCTTTCATGAGACTTTCCTGGTTCTCTTGTTGTTAGCATTTCCTTCATAAGGTACTGGCAAGGAGCTAATTGAAGAATAATAACATATGCCCAAAGGGCAATAAAAATGTGGGTACCCTTTGATCCAGCAATACCACTACTGGGTCTATACCCTGAAGAGATCATGAAAAAGGGTAAAGACATCACTTGTACAAAAATATTCACAGCAGCTCTGTTTGTGGTGGCAAAGAATTGGAAATCGAGTGAATGTCCATCAGTTGGGCAATGGCTGAACAAATTGTGGGAGATGTACATTATGGAACACTATTGTTAGATTAGAAACCAGGAGGGATGGGAATTCAGAGAAGCCTGGAAGGATCTGCATGAATTGATGCTAAACGAGATGAGCAGAACCTGAAGAGCATTGTACACCACAACAGCAACATGGGAGTGATGAACAGTCTTAATGGATTTTCTCATTCCATCAGTGCAACAATCAGGGACAATTTTGGGGTATCTGCTATGGAGAATACCATCTGTATCGAGAACAAATTGTGGAGTTTGAACAAAGATTACCTTTAATTTAAAAAAACTTATTATATAATTTTGCTATCTCTTATATTTCATTTTTTCCCCTTTAAGGATACAATATCTCTCTCAACACAGTCAACTTAATAATAACATAATAACATGGAAATGATGTAAAGACTAACAGATTGCTTTCTTCGGGGGGGAGGAAGTGAGATGGGGGAAAATTGTAAAATTTCAAAATAAATAAATTAATTAATATTTTTAGAAAGAATAATAATAACAATAATTATAATAGCATTAGTAACATATTTGTATTATATATATATATATATATATATATATATATATAAAAAATTCATTGTGCTTTAAAGTTTTTAAAATAACATATATTGATGTTGCTATTGTTGAATTGTTTCAATCATGTCTGATTCTCCATAATAGCATTTGGGATTTTCTTGTCAGACACTGGAGTAATTTTCCATTTCTTTCTTCAGCTAAATTTAAATATGAAGAAACTGAAGCAAATAAGGTTAAGTGACTTGCCTAGTATTTCATAACTAGTTAATGTCTAAGATTGAATTTGAATTTAGGACTTGCTAACTTCAGGTCTAATTATTTTTTCACTGAGTCGCCTTAGCTGCTATCTATCTATCTATCTATCTATCTATCTATCTATCTATCTATCTACATGTATAGATAATATAATTTAATGCTTTCAAGATATTATTCTCATTAAACAGAAGAAAACACCAAGGATAACAGATTAAGTCAGAAGTTCTTAATCTGGGATCCATGAAGTTTTTAAAAAATTACAATAGTATTTTAATATAATTTGTTTCCTTTAAGATTTTATGTTTTATTTCACAAATTTTGAAAACATTATTTTGAGAAATTACATAGGCTAAAATCTTTGAACTTTTGAACTTTTGAATGAATGAATAACAGAGGAGAAATGAAGATAAGAAATCACTTTTCTTTTTTTTTCCCTAGCAGTGGGATGATGAATCACATTTCCTATTTGAAGTTGCATCATTTCTTATGTTCTTGGTTCCCTGACATGATTTTTATTTTCATCTGTCCAAATTCAGCATTCCCTCCCCTTTATATACCTATTTTCTTCTTTACCTTCTTTTGACTGATTTTTTGCCTTTCTTCATCTTTGCTGTTAATTCACCAAAGAACAAACCACTCAAAAATAATTCCAGAAATTCCCTCTCTCCTTTGCCCCTGCTGCCCCTGCCTAGGGCTTCTGGCAGCCATCTGCTGAACTTCCCCAACTCTGCAGAGTTAGCACTTACAGTGGAAGGGGATTACTTGTCCTTTGCAAACAGGAAGCACCACTGGATTTTGCTGATGTTGCTAGCTGAGCAAAAGCAGATAGGTAGCCCCAGTTTTTCAAACTGACAGCTGGAAATAAAAATGAGCTGAGGCCAAATGTTCAGTGGGACATAGCATCTTGATGGGCAAGTGGAAATTGAATCAAGGTAATGAGGAGAAGTGATGTGTTTAAGACTTGTGCTTATTTTAGTGCATATATTGCCAATTTAAACCCCAAAAGGTTGACTTTAATGTTACAAAAGAAAGAGATAAGACTGCCACAAAACATCATATGCTTACTGTCTTCATATAATCTTATCAGTACCAACTGACTTGTAAACCAAAATCTGAATTTCAGAAAGGAGCTCTGGCTTTTCAGATGGCTTACTACCCTAGAACACAATTAGCAGGGGATGATCTGAAAGTAAGAGATAAAATAGTGTATAATGAGATCACTTGGGATATGCCAATGGAAACCCTCCCTCTCTCCATCATAGGGGTAACATCATGATGTCAAAGATACTTATTAAACTGCTAACCTTGTCTCATCGGGACCAAATCAAGGACTACATGATCTTAAAGGCTTCTTCTTGTTTGAAGTATGTATTAAGATCCCAAGGTCACTCTGGTGAATATGCAAAATTTCAAATGCATTATAAATATTCTTCATGACTGTTAAATTTCTGATCTATTAACGCAATCTGTTTAGAAGGCTATAAAGCATAGCATTTTGACTCCAAGGCATGTTTTACTCTGGGTAATATTACACTTTGTTCAATAGAGAAGGCTGGACTCCTTTATCTAGATCATTAAAGTAGACATATGAAAGGTTTTGTTTTATTGTTTAGTTGTTTCAGATTCTTTGTGACTCTATTTAGGTTTTCTTGGCAAAGATACTGGAGTGGTTTTTCTCATACTGTTCATTTCACAGATATGGAAATTGAGGCAAATAGAATTAAATGACTTGTCCAGGATCACACAGTTAATAATAAAAGGAGGTGAGGATTAAATCCAGCTCTGGCATTTAATAGCTTTGCTACTTAGGAATCTGGTTTCTTCATCTGAAAAAATGGTGATAATAATGTTTCTATGATCAATGTCATAGGATTTTTTTGAAAGGATCAAATGAGAAATATATTTAACAGAGCTGCACATATAAAATGGGAACTGTTATGATTGTTATCATTGCTAGTAAACTAAGACCATACTAATTATGATTCATTTGCATTTAAAGAATTAAAACCCTGTCTTCTGTTACCTTTTAAACTGGTATCTCTATGTACCTAGCCTCTTACCTCTTCAATCTATCATAAACATAACTTTCAAACTGTTATTGCTAAGGTGCAGGTCTGACCATCACATCACACCTATGCTCAACAAACTTTAGTTGTTCCCTATTTTACCTAGAATAAAAAATACAATACTTTAAGGAAGTCCTGTTACAAGAAGATGAAAGACTTCCCTGGGGAGGTGGCATCTGAACTGAGTTATCTTAAAAATCAAGATAACCACAACTTCCACGTCACTTATTCTAGTGATTTTATTCCCATCATTGTCTTTCATTCATTAATAATGATTGTGTCTATCAACCTTTTTATGGTCTCATTTCTCTCACCTAAGTAATCTGAACCCCATCTGAACTCAATCATCAGTTGTTTGCTTTACTTTCATGGTCTTCCACTTTTTGCACTCTGATATACCTAAATCTCAGGTGATCCCCATTATCTAGAGGCATGTTGTATAGTTGAAAGAGCACTTGGTTTGGAGTCAGGAAGACTTGAGTTCAAATATGAGCTTAGTCATTCTGTGAACCTGGGCAAGTTACTTAACCTTTGTCTTCTTCAATCTTCAACTGTAAAATGGAGATAATAATGACTCCTTCCTCCCAGGCTTGTTTTAAGGATCAAATTAATATTTGTAACAGACTTAGAACACTTTCTGAACCAAAGTAGGTGTTCAATAAATGTTTATTCCTTTCCCCTTCCTTATTTTATTTGTGCTATGTCATCATCTAAGCAGTTGGACATTTCTGGAGAAAAAAATCATGAGATTATGCTAATTTGATCCACATCAGGGTACAGATTTATGTTATCTAAACTCCTCTGGGCCCTCACTGCTGTATAATACTTTTATTCATCACTGATTAATATCTACATCCCCTAAAAGGACTATTTTATATTTTTTTCTGTTTTAGTTTAAATTCAAACCCCTCTATTTTATTCACAGTAGATTGAAGTCATGATTTGAATTCCCTCAAGCCTCATTTAGTATTCTAAATCTTTCAATGTACTTAATTATACTCCTCCCCTTTCTCTAGTCTCCTCTTTGCTAATACTAATTCTTTCATCAGAACCTCTTTAATACCATTCATTTTCCCATAAATCATTGAATGACAGGGCAAGAGTTGAAGTGGATTTTGGAGGTCATTTAGTCCAAATCCACTATTTCCATATGAGATAACTATGACCTAGAAGACTTGCTCAAGGGCATATGCAAGAACCAGTATCAGAATTTAAGTTGCATGTCTCCTAATCTACCACTGCACATTTACTCTTTCCATTGCTCTATGTTACTTCCGAAATTCTTATCTTCATCCTTTAATCTCTTCCTTTCTACTGACCCTTGCCATTTAAATTACAAACTGACCTAAGTGTTCTCCAATCTAAAACAGAAAACCAAAACAATTTACTTTGAGCTAACCTAAATTCTCAAACTATTGATGAAGGAGTTATCTGTAAATTATTTCTTTTGTAACCTTATCACCTCTTCATTTCTTAATTCTTGCAGTCTGGTTTCTCTCCTTAACATTCTATTTTTTAAATTGATATTTTATTTTTCCAAATACATGTTATAAAAGTTTTTTTCACGTTTCAATGTCCATCCATATGTATATGCATATTTTTAAGTTACAAAATTTGTTTTTACCATTCCTTCTCACTCCCCGTCCAGCAGCAGTCAGGTAAACATTGTACATACATGCTTTTGATAAACATGTTTACACATCATTTTTAGTATGAGGAATTAGGATTAAGGGAAAAAGATACATAAGAGATAATTTTTATAAAGTGTTCATCAGATTCTGAAGGGGTTTTTTGGTTTTGTTTTGTTTTTCTTCCTCTGAATGGGATTAACATTTTTTCCTAGCCAGTGTAATATAGTTGTCCTAGCTCTCTGAACTGTGGAGAGTTGCTGCTTCCATCAAGGTTGAGCATCCTACAATGTTACTGTTAATGTGTACCTTGTTCTCTTGGTTCTACTCCCTTTGCTCAGCATCAGATACTGCAACTCATTCTAAGCTTCTCTAGAGTCTGACCATTTATGGTTTCTCCTGGAACAATAATATTCCATAGTATTCATGTACCACAACTTGTTTTTCCATTCCCCAATTGATGGACATCCCTTCAGTTTCCAATTCTTTGCCACTACAAAAAGGGCTGCTATGAATATTTTGGAACATGTGGGACTTTCCCCATTTTTTAAATGATTTCTTCTGGATACAGGCCTAGAATTGGAATTGCTGAATCAAAGGGAATGAACATTTTTATTGCTCTTTGGGCTTAGTTCCATATTGCTCTCCAGAAAGGTTGGATCTGTTCACAACTCCTCCAGCAATACATCAATGTCCCAATCCTCCCATAACCTTTCCAACATTGATCATTTTCCCTTTTTTTCATCTTAGTCAATCTGATAAGTGTGAAATGATACCTCATTGTTGTTTTAATATGCATTTCTCTAATCAATAATGATTTGGAGCACTTTTTCATATGATTAAATATAGCTTTAATGTTTTCATTTGATAAACATTTATTCATATCCTTTGACCATTTATCAATTTCTTCCCAACATTCTAAGGAAATAGCTCTGTTGATGAGAGTGGGGTCACCAATCAAATATTGAGATGTCTTGAGTAATGAGTGAATTCATTTACATCCTTTGATTTAAAACTGCTCAGATTTTATTATAGAAGAATACAAAGTGTACAAATTAAAAACTTTTCTCTTCTCCTCCTAGAAAAGCAACAGACAGTTTGAGGTTAGATGTGAATAACAAAAGTCTGGGTGAGGTTTGAGTGAGAGAGAGTGTAAGGGGGAAGAGAGAAAGAGAGAGAGAGAGAGAGAGAGAGAGAGAGAGAGAGAGAGAGAGAGAGAGAGAGAGAGAGCCCCATGCCCCATAAGGATGGGCTGGGCTGGGAGCATGTGGCCTTTGAAAGAGACAGAGAGACAGCCATCCTTGCAATGTGAAGGTAGAGAGAAAAATGAGAAAAAGGGTGGCACTTCTCTTCCAGATGCAGTTCTTGGTTCTAATACACTTCTGTAGGGGGTGGTGCTTGGGGAGTGGTCTAGCACCTGGCTGGGGTGTTCTACAAGCTACATGCTGATCCTTCCTTTCCCTTCCCTCTAAGTCCTACATTAAGTGCTCTAACTTTCCTGTCATGCCAGCAAAAACTTGACCCAGGGTCAGGTAGCTAGAAACTGGAAGCTGGAGGAAAGGGCCAAGGCCACTTCCATCCTGGAATGGAGTTTCTCAAGTATATACAATATTTTTCCTTCCACAAAATTGCTAAATTTATTTATTTGTTAATATCTTCAGGTTACCTGGTACCTCTTAAGCTTTTGGTAATGTTTATTATGTTTTCATTTCCTTTTACATCTCATCAAAATAACCATTTATTAATTTATTATTGCCTCTGACTCCACTGATACTTGTACCTGTTTGGGTGATTCTATAATCTGAATCATAATGATTAACTAGGAAATGATAGTTTTGATTAGGGAAAGTAGTCAGTCACCCTTTTCACCTTTTTAATAGTTGATTTCTAGTAATTTCTTTTTATTTTCTCCTTCTTTGCCTACCATAATACTTGTACTAGCTTTGTTTTTAGAGCCTTCTGATAATTTACTGTGTTGTTTTAACTCCTCATCCCTTTTGTATCCATGAAATTTGAGTGTCCTTTACAGATCTCTGTCTCTGTCTCTGTCTCTGTCTCTCTGTCTCTCTCTGTCTCTCTGTCTCTCTGTCTCTCTGTCTCTCTGTCTCTCTCTCTCTCTCTCTCTCTCTCTCTTTCTCTCCCCCCTCTCCCTAGTAACCTTTGTCCAATTGCATTACTTCTTGATTGTATAATTGACTACCTATATGTAAATATGTATACACACATATTTGTATGTATAGATTAGTTAAATTCATAAGTAACGATTTTGAGAAGATAATGGTCTTTCTTGCTCAGATTCAATTACATTTTCTCCTGAGAAAATACTGAGAGTTAAGAAAATCATGGCTTCATGGGATTTCTTTGTAAACATTTCCTTGAAATTAATTTGTAGCCTGAGGATCCTCAAGCAGAGAGGTAAAAGGAATTTTTAACTCTAAGTCAAAGTATAACTTCTACTTAATTCCCTTTCTTTAGTAATTATGAAGTAAAGATTAAAAATTAGATTTAAGCTCCAAATTATAGTTATCTTATTTTGGCATGAGTAATCTCCTTTTGGAAAGAAGCCATCTATAAACAATACTGTAAGGTAAAAGAGAACCTCTCTTTCATTTAAAAAAAAATTAGGAGATGGCATTTTGTTCTATCTAATTACATGAAAAATAATTTTAACATTCACTTTTTCAATATAAAATTTTGAGTTCCAAAATTTCTCCTTCCTCATTCTTCTCTGTGATGGTAATTTGATATAGGTATATACATATATATATATACATATATATATAATATATGTATATATATATATATATATATATACAAGCATACAAAACATTTTTAGTCATGTTTTGAAAGCCTTGTTATGAAGAAACAGAACAAAAGAAAAACCCATGAAAAAAATAAAGTGAAAATTAAATGCATTGATCTACATTCAGATTCAATCAATTTTTTTCTTTCAATGTGAATTACACTTTTCATTATGAGTCATTTGGATTTTTCTTGGTTCATTTTCCCTGAGAAGGACTAAGTTAATCATACTTGATCATCACAAAATGTTGCTGATATTGTATACAGTGTTCTTCTGGTTCTGCTTACTTCATTTTGCATCAGAGCATTTTTTCTTCATATAAATATTTTATTTGTTTTCCAAATATATACAATAGTGGTTTCTACCAATCATTTTTGTAAGGTTTTGAATTTTACAATTTTCCCCTCTCCCTCCCAATCTGATAATCTTTAGAGTGTTTCTATAATATTCATTGATCAAAATTGAATGTGTTGAGAGAAAAACATATTGAGGAAGAAATAAATTTTAGAGATAGCAAAAATTATGTATATATATAAAAATTGAAGATAATAATCTTTTTTTCTGGTTCTGCTTGCTTTATTCAGCATCAATTCATGCAAATCTTTCTAGGCTTTTCTGATGTCTATCTGATATGATTTCTTACAGAACTATAGTACATCATCACATGCATATATCACCACAATTTGTTCAGTCATTCCCCAATTGATGGGCATTCTCTCAACTTCCAATTCTTTGTCACTATAAAAAGGGCTGCTATAAATATTTTTGTACATGTGGGTTTTTTCTTTCTCTTAAGAATCTCTTTGGGAAACATACCTAGCAGTGGTATTGCTGGATCAGAGAGTATGTACAGTGAAGATAATAATCTTTGATCTTTGTTTAAACTCAACAATTTTTCTGGAAACAGATGGTATTTCTCCATCACAGATACCCTAAAATTGTCCCTGAGCTTTGCACTGATGGAGTAAGCAAGTCCATTAAGGTTGATCATCACCCCCATATTGCTGTTAGGTATACAATGTTCTTTTGGTTCTGTTCATCTCACTCAGCATCAATTCATGCAAGTTTTTCCAAACTTCTCTGAAATCCCATCCCTCTTGATTTCTAAGAAAGCAGTAGTATTTCATCACATACATATACCACAATTTGTTTAGCCATTCCCCAATTCATGGACATCCCCTCAATTTCTAATTCTTTGCCACTACAAACAGAGCTGCTATGAATATTTTTGTATAAGTGATGCTTTTAACCTTTTTTATGATCCCTTGAGGATATAGACCCATTACTGTTATTGCTGAAACAAAGGGGTATGCACATTTTTATTGCTCTTTGGGTTTAATTCCAAATTGCTCTCCAGAAAGGTTGGATGAGTTCACAGCTCCACCAACAATGCATTAGCATCCCAGATTTCCCAGATCTCTTCCAACATTGATCATTGTCTTTTTTGATCATATTGGTCAATCTGAGAGGGTGAATAGTACTTCAAAGATGCTTTCTTTTGCATTTCCCTAATCAGTAATGATTTAGAGCAATTTTTCATATGACTATGGATAGCTTTGATTTTCTCATCTGCCAATTGCCTTAGCATATCCTTTGACCATTTGTCAATTGAGGAATGACTTTTTTATGAAACTGACTCATTTCTCTATATATTTTAGAGAGGAGTCCTTTGTCAGAAACACTAATTGTAAAAATTGTTTCCCAATTTATCTCATTTCTTTTGATTTTGGTTAGAGTGGTTCTGTTTGTGCAAAAGTTTTTTAATTTGATGTAATCAAAATTATTCAGTTTGTTTTTTCATGATGTTCTCTATCTCTTCCTTGGTGATAAACTGCTTCCCTTGCCATAGTTATGACAATTAAACTATTCCTTATTCTCCTAGTTTGATTATAATATTTTCTTTTATGTCTGAATCCTGCACTCATTTTGATTTTATTTTGGTATAGGATGTGAGATGTTGATCTAATCCAAGTTTCTGACATACTATCTTCCAGTTTTCCCAATAGTTTTTATTGAAGAGTGAATCCTTATTCCAGACGATGGACTCTTTGGGATTAACAAACAGCAGATTACTATAATCATTTCCTGCTGTCTCTTTTGCACCTAATCTATTCCACTGATTCCCCACTCTATTTCTTAGCCACTACCAGACAGTTTTGATGACTGATGCTTTAATAATATAATTTTACATCTGGTAAGGCTAAGCCATCTTTTGCATTTTTTTCATAAAATCCTTTGATGTACTTGACATTTTGCTTCTCCATATGTATTTAAGTATAATTTTTTCTAGGTCACTAAACTGATTTTTTTGAAGTTTGATTGGCATGGCACTAAATTTCCAGTTTAATTTAGTTGTCATTTTTATTATATTAGCTCAGCCTATCCATGAGTAGTTGATATTTGCCCAGTTATTTGAATTTCATTTTATTTGTGTGAAAAGTATTCTATGGTTGTTTTCATAGAGTTTCTGACTCTGCCTTGGCAGGTAGACTCCCAAGTATTCTGTGTTGTTGGAAGTTATTTTAGTTTTTGCAAGGCAAGGGGGTTTAGTGGCTTGCCCAAGGCCACCTGGCTAGGTAATTATTAAGTGTCTGAGGCCCGATTTGAACTCAGGTACTCCTGACTCCAAGGCCAGTGCTCTATCCACTGCGCCACTTAGCCGCCCCTGTTGGAAGTTATTTTAAATAGGATTTCTCTTTCTAACTCTTGCTGCTATATCTTGCTATTAATATATAAAAATGCTGAGGATTTATGAGGGTTTATTTTATAGCCTGTAACTTTGCTAAAGTTGATAATTGTTTCTAGCAGTTTTGGGATGATTTTTTAGCATTCTCTAGGCATACCACCATGTCATGAAAAGAGTGAGTTTTGTTTCTCCCTTCCAAATTCTAATTCCTTCAATTACTTTTTCTTCTCTTATTGCTGAAGCTAATATTTCTAATACAATATTGAATAGCAGTTTCCTTGTTTCACTCCTGATTTTATTGGGAATACCTGTAGATTATTGTCTTTGCATATAATGATTGATGATGGTTTCATGTAGATACTGCTTATCATTTTAAGGAACAATCCATTTATTCCTATGCTCTCTAGTATTTTTAGTAGAAATGGGTGCTGTATTTTGTCAAAGGCTTTTTCAGCATCTATTGAGATAATTATATGATTTCAGTTAGGTTTGTTATTGATATGGTCGGTTATGCTGACAATTTTCCTATTATTGAACCAATACTGCAATATTGGAATAAATCCTGCTTGGCCATAGTGTATTATCCTAGTGATAACTTGCTGTAATAGCTTTACTAACATTTTATTTAAGATTTTTGAATTCATATTCACTATGGAAATTGGCCTGTAATTCTCTTTCTCTTCTTTGACTCTTCCTGGTTTAGGTGTCAGCACCATATTGGTGTCATAGAAGAAATTAGGCAGAGTTCTGTCTTCACCTATTTTTCCAAAGAGTTTATATAGAATTGGAACAAATTGTTCCTTAAATGTTTGATAGAATTAATTTGTGAATTTATTTGGCCCTGGAGATTTTTTCCTTAGGGAGTTGATAGATGGCTTGTTGTATTTCTTTTTTCTGAGATGGAGTTATTTAGGTATTTAACTTCTTTATTTAACCTGGGCAATTTATATTTTTGTAAATATTCATCCATTTCACTTAGATTATCACATTTATTTGCATATGGTTGGGCAAAATAGTTTTGAATTATTACTTTAATTTCTTCCTCATTGGTAGTGAGTTCACCTTTTTATTTTTGATACTAATAATTTGGTTTTCTTTTTTTAAATCAAATTAACCAAAGTTTTATCTATTTTATTGTTTTTTTTCATAAAACCAACTCTTGGTTTTATTTATTAGTTCAATAGTTTTCTTGCTTTGGATTTTATTAATTTCTCCTTTAATTTTTAGAATTTCTTTTTTTTTTAGGTTTTTGCAAGGCAAATGGGGTTAAGTGGCTTGCCCAAGACCACACGGCTAGGTAATTATTAAGTGTGTGAGGCCAGCTTTGAACTCAGGTACTCCTGACTCCAGGGCTAGTGCTCTATCCACTGTGCCACTTAGATGCCCCAATTTTTAGAATTTCTAGTTTGGTATTTATTTGGGTTTCTTAATTTGTTCTTTCTCTATTTTTTTTAGTTGTATGCTTAGTTCTTTGATTTCCTCTTTCTCTATTTTATTCATGTAAGCATTTAGAGATATAATATATCCCTAATAACTGCTTTGGCTGTATCCCATTAATTAGTATTGGTATGTTTTCTCATTATTGTCATTGTCAAGGATGAAATCATTAATTCTATCTATAATTTGGTATTTGATCCACTCATTCTTTTAAATGAGGTTATTCGTTTCCAATTAGTTTTAAGTCTATCTCTCCATAGCCTATTACTGATTTTTATTGCAATATAGTCTGAAAAGGAAATAGTCATTTTTTCTACCTTTCTGCATTTGATTTTGAGGTTTTTATGCTCTAGTACATGATCAATTTTTATGTAGGTACAATGTATTATAGGGAAAAAAGGTATATTACTTTGTATCTCCATTCAATTACCTCCAAAGGTCTATCATCTCTAGGTTTTCTAACATTTTTATTTACCTCCTTAATTTCCTTTCTGTTTCTTTTATGGTTAGATTTATCTAATTCTGAGAGAGGGAGGTTGAGGCCTCCCACCAGTAGAGTTTTGCTGTCTGTCTTCTTGTAACTCAATCAGTTTTTCCTCTAAGAATTTGGATGCTGGGGCAGAGCTAAGATGGCAATGTGAAGGCAGGAATTCCTGAAAAACTCGTCCCCCCCAAAACTCCAAAAGTCTTCAAATTATGGCTCTAGACAAAATTTAAAGGGCTAGAGCCCACAGAAAGATTTAGTGATACAATTTCCCAGTGGAAGACAACTTAAAAGTTCCACAGGAAAGATCTGTTTCACTGGGACCAGGGATAGGAAAAAGTCACTGCGAGCACAGCTATGGACACAGCACAGCTGGGCCAGGTGCCTAGGTCCCTGGGGGCTTCTGGGTCTGTGGCAGGGTGGGGGGGCAGTTTCCAGATAGCCCAGGGATCACCGGAAACAGCTTGAAGGGGTGATGAGAGGACTCTACTACACCAGAGTGAGTGCAGAGCAAGAGCCAGAGTTAGAGCAGCCCTTCATTGAGAAACTTGTGAAGGAATCAGGGAAGCCAGCCTGTACCTCCAGAACACAGCCCACAGACTGTAAGGGTGGGTTGGGGGGAGACTACAGAAGTCTCTCTGCTCTACCTGGAGCAAGTCTAAGCTGTCTGCCCACACTCAAATCCAGGTTGCACTTTGGGCTCCCATACCACTCATAGCTCCATGGTGGAGGGGAGGGCCTGTGGTCATCCACATACCGAAGCACAGGCAAGAGAACCTCTCATAAGACCTAGGAGGAGTTATGGTCCTTGTGGGTTGTCCCAAGACCCCTTAAAGCCTTGGGAGTGTGGTAAATTAATTATAGGCTGAGGAAATAAGAAAACAAAAGAAAAAGAAGAATCTGACCATAGAAAATTACTTTGGTCCCATGGAAAATTCAGAAGATGACAAAATTGAAGCTTCTGCACCCAAAACCTCCAAGAGAAATAGAAAATGGGCTCAGGCTATGAATGAGCTCAAAAAAGACTTTGAAAAGCAATTAAGGGAGTCAGAGGAAAAAATGGGAGGAGGCATGAGAGCGATGCAGATAAATCATGAAAAACAAATCAGCAGCTTGGTGAAAGAAATACAAAAAAATACTGAAGAAAATAATATGTTAAAAACAAGTTCAGACCAAATGGAAAAATCAAAGAAAAGGCAAATGAGAAATCTATTTTACCCTAGAGAAAAATGAGAAGAAAGGGATGGGATAAAGGGGAATGGAAGAGGGAAGGGAGGAGTGATAGAAGACAGGAAGATTGTGGGAGTGGGTTCTCAGATACAACATGCTTCTGAGCAGGGACAGGGTGAAAGGAGAGAGAGAGAATAAAACAAATGAGAGTGGGAAGGAACAGAGTGGAGGGAAATAAAGTTAGCAATAGCAAATATGAGAAAAATATTGTAGCAACATTTTTGGTGGAGTTATGATAAAGAAGGCACCTCATGCCAAAAATAGAGTCATTGGATTTGAACACAGATTCAAGTACATTGTTTCTCTCTCTCATTCTTGAGGTTTCTCATCTTTTTTTTGGTGGGGGGGTTACAAGATTAGTGTGATAATATAAAATAAATGAACCAAAAAATTTTAAATAATTTGGATGCTATACCACTTGTTGCATACATATTTAGTATTGAAATTGCTTCATTGTGTATGGTACATTTTGGGAGGATTTGGTTTCCTTCCTTATATCTTTTAAAGGGATCTATTTTTGCAACTACTTTGGGATAGGGATTTCTACCCCATACTTTTCACTTCAGCTGAAACAATATATTCTACTCCAATATTTTACCTTTACTCTGTATGTATCTCTGCTTCAAATTAGTTTCTGGTAAGCAGCATATTGTATCATTCTGTTTTTTTAATCCACTCTGCTATCCACTTATATTTTATGGGAGAGTTCATCCCATTCACATTCAAAGTTATAATTACTAACTCTTTATTGAGCCCATGCTATCTTCCCTGTTTGTGTTTTTCCCATTTTTTCCCACTTTATGCCTATTTCCTAGTATTTTGCTTCTGAGTACCACTTCCTTCAGTGTGTTTGCCTCCTTATATCCAATTCTCTCTCTCTTTACTTCTTTGCCCCTTCTTCCTTCCTTCTGTCAGTTATTCTTTTACTCCTTCCCTCCCCCTTTCCCCTTTTAATATTTGAAAGATAAGATGTTTCTAAATTCAACTGAGTGTGTATATGTGTGTTAATCCCTCTTTGAACCAAATTTGATGAGAGTAAGATTCAGATGGTTCTTGCCTCCTCCCTTCATCCCCTCTATTGCAAAAGGTCCTTTGCACCAATTCATGTGATATATTTACCCCATTCAATCTCCTGCCTCCTCCCATTTACTTTCTGTCCCCCCTTTTTAAGGAGATATTATTTTTAAATCATTCTATCAGAGTCATGAAAAAGTCATGAGTGTTCATTACTTCTGGTTAAGTATATTCTTTTTAATAGAGGCACAATTATCAAGAATTATGGGAATCTTTCTCCCAGGTGGAGATATAGCCAGTTTCATCTTATTGGATAACAGTTATTTTTCTTTTTCCCTTTTCCCCTTTTCATGTATATCTTGAGTCTCTAAATTTTCTATTTAGCTCAGATCGTTTCATCAGGAAAAGTTGAAAGTCTCCTATTTCATTAAATGTCCATCTCTTTCCCTGGAAAAGAAGGATCAGTTTTGCTGGATAATGAATTCTTGACTGCATTCTAACCTCCCTTGTTCTTCAGAATATCACATTCCAGGTCCTTCCATCCCTTAATGTTGATGCAGCCAGGCCCTGTGTAATTTTTACTGTGGCTTCTTGATATTTAGATTGTTTGTTTCTGGCTGCTTGAAGGATTTTCTCCTCTATCTTATAGTTCTTGAGTTTGGCCACATTATTCCTTGGTGTTTTCATTTTGGGATCCCTTTCAGGGTCAGGGGTCAATATATTTTTTGCATAATATTATTTTAATTTTTAATATTAGAAAGGTTTTACTTATTTTCAATTTTACAGTTTTTGCCCCAGTCTGGATTCCCTCCCCCCACTCCCCCACAGAATTCAATTTGTTAGTTTTTATATCATTCCCATAGTATGCATTGATCTAAGATGAATGTGATGAGAGAGAAAGAAGAAACATATAGTATGAGATATTGCAGAATTATATAATAAGACAGTTTTTTAAAAATTAAATTAAAGGTACATAGAAAATCCTTTGTCTTTGTTCAAACTCCACAATACTTTCTCAGGATACAGATGGCATTCTCCATCACAGATATACCAAAATTGTGCCTGATTGTTGCTTTGTTGGTATGAGCAAGTCCATTAAGGTTGATCATCAGTCCATTGTTGTTGTTAGGGTGTACAGTGTTTTTCTGGTTCTGCTCATCTCACTCAGCATCAGTTCATACAAATTCTTCCAGGCTTCCCTGAATTCCCATCCCTCCTGGTTTCTAATATAACAATAGTGTTCCATTACATACATATACCATGGTTTGTTAAGCCATTCCCCAATTGATAGGCATTCCCTCAGTTTCCATTTCCTTGCCACCACATAAAGAGCTGCTATGAACATTTTTATATAGGTGATGTTTTTACCCTTTTTCATAATCTCTTCAGGGTATAGACCCAGTAGTGGTATTGTTGGATCAAATACTATGCACATTTTTGTTGCCTTTTGGGCATAATTCCAAATTGCTCTCCAGAAAGATTAGATAAATTCACAGCTCCACCAACAAGGGATTAGTGTCCCAGATTTCCCATATACCTTCCAACACTGATCATTGTCCTTTCTGGTTATATTGGTCAGTCTGAGATGTGTGAGGTGGTACCTCAGAGGTGTTTTAATTTGCATTTCTCTAATAATCAGTAAATTAGAGCAATTTTTCATATGACTATGGATTGCTTTGATTTCCTCATCCATAAACTGCCTTTGTATATCCTTTGACCATTTGACAATTGGGGAATGGCTTGTCTTGTTTTAAAAAAAATTGACTCAGTTCTCTGTATATTTTAGAGATGAGTCCTTTGTCAGAAACACCAGTCATAAAAAAATTCTTTCCCAATTTACTACATTTCTTTTGATCCTGGTTACAATGATTTTGTGTGTGCAAAAGTTTTTTTAATTTAATGTAATCAAAATCATCTAGTTTGTTTTTAATGATGTTCTCCATCTCTTCCTTCATCATAAATTACTTCCCTTTCCATAGATCTGACAGGTAAACTATTCCTTATCTTCTAGTTTGCTTATAATATTGTTTTTTAATGGCTAAATCCTGAATCCATTTTGATCTTATCTTGGTATAGGGTATGAGGTGTTGGTTTAATCAAAGTTTCTTTCCTTCTAACTTCCAATTTTCCCAACAGTTTTTTTTTTATCAAAGAGACAGTTTTTATCCCAGTAGCTGGACTCTTCAGGTTTATCAAACAGCAGATTGCTATAATCATTTCCTGCTATTGTACCTAGTCTCTTTCACTGTTCCACCACTTTATTTCTTAGCCAATACCAGACAGTTTTGATGACTGATGCTTTATAATATAATTTTAGATCTAGTAAGATTAAACCACTTTCATTGTACTTTTTTCCATTAAATCTCTGGAGATTCTCGACTTTTTATTTCTTCATATGAATTTACTTATAATTTTTTCTAACTCATTAAAGTAAATTTTTGTAATTTTGATTGGTAGGACACTAATCAAGTACTTTGTTTTGGTAGAATTGTCAGTTTTATTATATTTGCTTGGCCTATCCATGAGCAGTTGATATTTGCCCAGTTATTTAAGTCTGATTTTATTTGTGTGAGAAGTGTTTTGTAATTGTTTCAAAAAGTTTCTGAGACTGCCTTGACAGGTAGACTCCCAGGTACTTTATATTGTCTGAAGTTACTTTGAATGGGATTTCTCTTTCTAGCTGTTTCTGTTCCATCTTGCTAGTCATATATAGAAATATTGAGGATTTATGAGAGTTTATTTTATATCCTGTAACTTTGCTAAAGTTGCTAATTATTTCTAGTAGACTTTTTAAATTTTTTTGGGGGGGGATTCTCTAGGTATACCATCATATCATCTGCAAAGAGTGAGAGTGTTATCTCTTTCTTCCATATTCTAATTCCTTTGATATTTTTTTCTTCTCTTATTGCTGAAGCTAACATTTCTAATACGATATTGAATAGTAGTGGTGATAGTGGGTATCCTTGTTTCACCCTGATCTTATTGGGAATGCCTCTGGCCTATCCTCATTGCATATAATGCTTGTTGATGGTTTCAGAAAGATATTGTTTATTATTCTAAGGAATAATCCATTTATTCCTTCATTCTCTCTAGTGTTTTTAGTGGAATGGGTGCTGTATTTTGTCAAAAGCTTTTTCAACATCTATTGATATAATCATATAATTTCTGATAGGTTTGCTATCAAAATAATTAATTATACTGACAAGTTTTCCTAATATTGAACTAACCCTGCATTCCTGGGATAAATCCTACTTGGCCATCATGTATGATCCTAGTGATAACTTCTTGAAGTCTTTTTGCTAAGATTTTATTTAAGATTTTGCTAAGATTAATATTCAAGATTAAATATTCATCAGGGAGATAGGCCTATCATTTTTTTCCTCTGTTTTAACTCTTCCTGGTTTAGTGTGTCATATTGGTTATTGATGTCATAGAAAGAGTTATGTAAAGTTACATCTTCACCTATTTTTTCCAAAGAGTTAATATAGAATTGGAACCATTTATTCCTTAAATGTTTGATAGAATTCATTGTGAATCCATCTGGCCCTGGAGATTTTTTCTTAGGGAGTTCAATAATGGCTTGCTGAATTTATTTTTCTGAAATACTGTTATTTAGGTTTCTAATTTCCTCTTCATTTAACCTGGGTAATTTATATTTTTATAAATATTCCTCCATTTCATTTAGATTATCAAATTTATTGGCATAGAGTTGGCAAATAATTCTAAATTATTACTTTAATTTCTTCCTAATTGGTAGTGAGTTCACCTTTTTCATTTATGATACTAGCAATTTGGTTTTCCTATTTATTTTTAAATCAAATTGACCAGAGGTTTATCAATTTTATTGTTTTTTTCATAAAACTGGCTCTTGGTTTTATTTATTAGTTCAGTAGTTTTCTTGCTTTCAATTTTATTAATTTCTCCTTTAATTTTTAGAATTTCTAATTTGGTATTTAACTGGGAAATTTTAATTTGTTCTTTCTCTAATTTTTTTAGTTGCATACTTAGTTCATTGATTTCCTCTTTCTATAATTTATTGATATGAGCATGCAAAGACATAATATATCCGCTAACATCTACCTTGAGTGAATCCCATAGGTTTTGGTATGTTGTTTCATTATTTTCATTATTTAGGGTAAAATGATTAATTCTTTCTAAAATTTGTTGTTTGATCCACTCATTCTTTAAAATGAGGTTATTAAGTTTCCAATTAGTTTTAGGTCTATATCTCCTTGGCCAATATTGTATGTGATTTTTATTGCATTATGATCTGAGAAAGATGTATTCACTATTTCACTGCAATTGATTATTAGGTATTTATGTCCTAGTATGTTGTCTAAGTACCTGGTCAGTTTTTGTGTAAGTGCCATGTACTGTAGAAAAGAAAGTATAAGCCTTTTTATCCCCATTCAATTTCCTCCATAAGTCTATCATATCTAGGTTTTCTAACAATCTATTTACTTCCTTAACTTCCTTCTTGTTTATTTTATGATTAGATTTATCTAAATATGAAAGTGGGGAGTTGAGATCCCTCACTAGTAGAGTTTTCCTGTCTATTGTACCTTTTAGGAGGATGCAGTTTCCTTCCTTATCTCTTTGAGATACGGATTGCTACCCCTGCTTTTTTCACTTTAGCTGAAGCAAAATGTATTTTGCTCTAACCTTTTACCTGTAATCTATATGTATCTCTCTGTTTCAGATGAATTTCTTATAAGCAACATATTATATGATTCTGGTTTTTAATCTACTCTGCTACTTGTTTACATTTTAAAGGAGAGTTCATCCCATTCACATTCAAAGTTATAATGTCTAACTCTTTACTGCCTTTCATATTATCTTCCCTCTGTTTTCATTTCCCTCCTTTTCCCCTTTATCCATATTCCCCAGTGTTTTGTTTCTTAATTCTGCCACCTTCAGTGTGTTTGCCCTCCTATATCCAACCCCCTCCCCCTTTTTCCCCCTTTCCCTTTGCCCCTTCTTTCTTCCCTTCCTTTTGTTGATTCTCCCTTTCCTCCCCTTCCCCCTTCCCCCTTCCCCCTTTTAACACTTTAAAGGTAAGATAAGTTTCTTAACTTAACTGAGCATGTGTATGTTAACTTTAAGCCAAACTGATGAGAGTAAGATTCAGGAGGTTCTCACTTCCTCCATTCTTCCCCTCTATTGCAAAAAAGTCTTTTGTACCTCTTAATGTATTGGGATTTACCCCATTCAGTCCCCTCCTTCCTCCCATTTCTTTACTGTCCTCTTTTTTACGGAGGTATTGTTTTTAAATCATTCTGAGTCACAGAAAGGTCATGAGTGTCCATCACTTCTGGCTGTGCTCTCTACTAAAATTACAATTATTGAGAGTTATTAGAATTTTTCTCCCAGGTAAGGATATATCCAGTTTCATCTTATTGGATAACAGTTTCTAAAATAAGTCATGCATATCATTTCTTCTGGCTCATTAAATTCTCTCTAATAGAGTTACAATTCTTGAGAGTTGTTAGTCTCTTTCAGGTAGGGATATTGCCAGTTTCATCTTATTTG
This sequence comes from Macrotis lagotis, assembly GCF_037893015.1. NCBI lineage: Eukaryota > Metazoa > Chordata > Mammalia > Peramelemorphia > Peramelidae > Macrotis > Macrotis lagotis. The sequence continues at coordinate 210,236,182 of NC_133660.1, read as the reverse complement.
ATAATAGTTTTTCCCCTTCTGCCTTCCTTTTTTAAAGTTTTACCTTTTCATGTGTCTCTTGAGTCTCCTATTTAAAGTTTATTAAGCTCTGGTCTTTTCAGCAGGAAATGTTGAAAGAGAAGGCTCTTGGATTCTTGGCTGAATTCCAAGATCCCTTGCTTTTCAGAATGTTGCATTCCAGGCCCTTGGATCCCTCAATGTTGATGCTGGTGGGTCCTGTGTAATCCTTACTGTGGTTCCTTGGTATTTAAATTGTTTCTTTCTGACTGCTTGCAGGATTTTCTCTTTTATCTGATAGTTCTAGAATTTGGCTACAATATTCCTTGGTGTTTTCATTTTGGGATTCCTTTCTGGAGGGAATCGATGTATTTTTTCAATAATTATTTTGCCCTCTGGTTGCATGATATAAGGGCAATTTTCCATCACTAAATCTTGTAATATTAAGTCCAGGCTTTTTTTCCTCTTCAATGTTTTCAGGAAGATCAATAATTTTTAGGTTATCTTTTCTTGACCTATTCTCAAGGTCAGTGGTTTTGTGGACGAGTTATTTTAAATTTTCTTCTTTATTTTTCTATTTTTTGGTTTTGTTTGACCAGTTCTTATTGTCTCATGAAGTCAATGGTGTCCCTATACTCCATTCTTTTTTTTAGGGGAGAATTTTCTTCATTTACCTTTTGCAACTCCTTTTCCAATTGGTCAATTCTATTTGGTGTAAGAGTTGTTCTTTTTTCATTTGAGGTTTTGAGAGAATTATTTTCTTTTTGCATTTGTCCAATTGTATTTTCCAAGGATTTGTTTTCTTGTTGCAAAGTGTTAATCTTCTCTTGGGTTTCTTTTCCAAAATTTTCCAATTGACTTTTAAACTCCTTCCTGATTTCTTCAAGGAAATCTTTCTGTGTTAGAGATCAAATCATATTCTCCTCAGGGGCTCTACATCTCTCTGAATTAGGGTCTTTTCCTTCTAGGAATTTTTTATGGTCCTCCCTTTCTTCATTTTCCTAAGAGCTTGTGTTGGGGGAGGGGCTGGTTCACAGAGGTTTGGTATTGAGATCTCTAGAGGCTTTACTCACTGAGTGACATCTCTCCAGCTGGCCAGTAGGGGGTGCTGGAGGCTTTTCTCCCTGGATGTAATATCTCCTCCCAGCCAGCAGGGGCTCTAGAGGCTGGAACCTGCCCTCCAGCTGTTCCTGTCAGTCCCATGGCCACACCTCCACGCTCTGGTTGTTTCTCAGAGCGAAGTGGTTCCCACAGCAAAGCCCAGGGCTGTTCTCAGATGGAGCGGGCTCATGCCCCTCCCCCACTAGTTCAGAGCTCTGCACCCCCCCATCTCCCCATCCCCAAAGACAGACCTTGAGGTCCGCGTTGTTCTCCTGGCTTCTCTTGCTGGGTTTTGTCTATAGAACTTCCATTAAGAGGTTTGTTTCATAGTGTTTATGAGGGAAGATCAGGAGACCCTAGCACAGGGCCTGGCTTCTCTCCTTCATCTTGGCCAGAAATCCATTATATTCTTTCAATAACTATTTTTCCCTCTTGTTCCATGATATCAGGGCAAACCTCCTTCACTCTAACTTGAAGTATTGATCCAGGCTTTTTTATCCTCAAAGTTTTCAGGAAACTGTATGATTCCTTTTTTTCTTTTCCTTTTTCTTTTTCTTTTTCTTTTTCTTTTTCTTTTTTTAGGTTTTTGCAAGGCAATCGGGTTAAGTGGCTTGTCCAAGGCCACACAGCTAGGCAATTATTAAGTGCCTGAGGCTGGATTTGAACTCAGGTACTCCTGACTCCAGGGCAGGTGCTCTATCCACAGTGCCACCTAGCCTCCCCCAAACCCTATGATTCTTAAATTGTCTCTCTGGATCTATTCTTCAGGTCAGTTGTTTTGTCAATCAGTATTTTACATTTTCTTTTCTTTTCTTGTTTTGTTTTGTTTGTTTGATTTTGTTTAATGGATTCTCAGTGTCTCATGAAGTCATTAGTTTCCACAGATTCCTGTCTCTTTTTTGAGAGAAGAATTTTCTTCATTGACCTTTTGCAACTCCTTTTTCAATTGGTCAATTCAATTTTTGAATGAGTTTTCCATTTTCCCAGTTGTGTTTTTGAGAGAATCATTTTCTTTTTGCTCTTGTCCATTTGTGTTTTTGAAGGATTTGTTTTCTTGTTGCCAGATGTTAATTTTCTCTTGCATTTCTTTTCCCAATTTTTCCATTTCATTTTTAAACTCCTTCATCTCTTCTAAGAAGTCTTTCTAGACAGATCAATTCATATTCTCTTCTGAGGCTCTAGTTCTCTCTGAGGATCCTCATTTTCAAGGTAACATTAATGCACCCCGCTTTTCATTGGCCTTTCTTCATTTTGGACTCTTCTTCTAGGATCTTGTGTTGGGGGAGAGCTGGTTCTCAGACCTTAGATATGGAGATCCCTAGGGGCTTTGCTCACTGGGTTTAGTAACTCCCAGTGGGCAGACCAGTAGGAGATGCAAGACACTTTCTCTGGAGTGTCCATGACTTTGATTAGTGGTCCACTCCCTAGGCCTGGTGGGGGTGGGGGTAGGGAAGCAGGATCTGGATTATTCTTGAACAATGTGGGCTGGACACTCAGACTATATAGTTAATCTTCTTAATCCTTAATCTGTACTGGTGTAGATCTTCTGCCCACACCTGAGCCTGGGTGGGTGGGTGGGGGCTTTTACTGTGTTTGTTCAGGGACAAGTCACTTTCTCCCACAGGGATGGGGGGGGGAAATCAACTGGAAACATGGGGACTTCACTAAAAACATGGGGGCTTGCAGCTCTGGTCTTCCATACCAGCCAAACTGACCTGTTAGATGTCTAGCCACCATGATGGAGCTCTCCCACTTGCCAAAGCTTCTGCTGATGTTTTTAGGTCATTCCCAAGGCCTCACCCTGATGCCCCTGAGCTGGGTCTCTGCTCTCTTCCCCCAGCTCACCCAAACTCCCCAGTGACAGACTTTGTTGCATGTTGTTCTCCTATGTTCTTCTCTGGGTTCTGTGGATCCAAATTTGGTAAAGAGACTTGGCTCATGTTAATTCTGAGGGAAAGTCAGGAGAGCTTAAGACAGTGCCTGGCTTCTCTCCATCATCTTGGCCAGACTCAGTGCATGTGTTTTAAGTCTTTAATTTCTGAAATCTACCTGCTCATCATTTCTTAAAACATAACAGTATTTATTCCATTACATTCATATATCATAACTTGTTTAGTCATTCACAACTGATCAGCATTCCTTCAATTTACAAATCTTTGCCATAACAAAAAAAGAACTGCTATAAATATCTTTGTGCATGGAGATTCTTCCCTCCCCTTTTTTTTAATAAAAGAGAACTTTTCTTTGAGAATAAATGCCATGAAGAGATTTTCCCCCCCTATTCTATAGATGCTCCTATAATCTTTCTTTTTTAAAACAGTGGAACTTTCCCCATTCCACCAATAAGAAACAATGTTCATCAGAAACTATGTGTTATACTTATAATCCCTAAAGAAAATAAATGCCTATTGGAGATCACATGACACAAGAGAAAAGGAGGGAGCTGGATTTGGGGGACTAGTAGTACAATGGCCTAAATAGAAGATACTGGTATGCTTTCAGGATTAAAAACAATATTTGTTCCATCTAGCATATGCCCTGGCTACCTTACATACTTCTGACATACCTCTATTCTGCTGAGGGATGATTTATCTACTGTGGCAGAGTATGGATCAAGACTATTAGGGCAAAATTTTATTACTGCTTTTCTTCCTATATTACTACCTAAAATACCTTTCATTTAATTTAACCTTTTCTTTAGATGGATATTAAATGCAAACACATTGTTGTAGAGTTGTGAGCTATATGTTTTGAGTTGGGTATGACCTCACAGAGTGCCTTAAATATAGTGTAATCTGAATTGGGGGAATCCCCATGCAAGTATAAGGGTTCTTCTGGATAGAATATTTAAATTACATGATCTCCAGGCCCTCCACTATTGTGGTGGCTATCTAGATTCTCTTTACCTATTAATATTCTTTTAAAAAATGTGGTGTACAGAGCTGAATCCAATACCCCAGATGTCAAATATGGGTAAGAATTGAATGAGACTATTACCTTCTTGGTTCTATCTATTAGCTTGTCTCAGTATAATCTAAGATCATATTAGGTCCTTTAGCTGTCATATCATATTATTTACTCATAGTAAGCTTGGAGTCCATTTAAATCAGTAAAGATTTTTCAATTTTTTGCTTAACCATGACCCTCCCATTTTGTTTTTATGGAACAAATTTTTGAATACAATTGTGACCACATTTATCCTCATATGTCTTAAAAAATTACTGCCACTTTTGTTATTATTCCTATTTCATTTCATTTTACTAGACTCAACTTTACTAAACTTCTTAAAATTTTAATTAAAATTTTTTCAATCAAAATATTTCTTTCTTTCCCTTTACCCCTACCCTCAATACATATACATACACACACACACACACACACACACACACACACACACACACACACACACACATATATATATGTACATACGCACATTGGGAAAGAAAGAGAAGCAAATCCCTTTATAATTATCTTTAGTCAACCAAGCCAAATGTCCAAACAGGTTTTGTCCAAAAAATATATCTCAATTATTACTTGGAGTCCATCACTTCTTTGTCAGGAGGTGGGTAGTATATTTCATTATGAATCTTTTGGAATTGGTCATTGAGTTGGTAAGAGTTCTTAAGTCCTTTTAAATTGTCTTGAAAATATATTTCATAAATGGTTCTCTTGGCTCTTCTCACTTTATTCTGTATCTATTCATATGACTCTCAAGTTTCTCTTCAACTATCCTCTTCATCATTTCATATAATAAAATAGAATTACATCACATTTACATGCCATATTTTGCTTTTCCATTCACCAAATGTTAGATACTCCCTTTCTTAATAATTCTTTGCTACTATAGAAAGAGCTACTATAAATATTTCTTCTGGGATAAAAGGGTCTGCATAGTTGAAACTCTTTTTCATGATTCCAAATTACTTTCCAGGGGCAGCTAGGTGGTGCAGTGGATAGAGCACCAGTCCTAGGATCAGGAGAACCTAAGTTCAAACCCAGCCTCGAACACTTAATAATTGCCTAGCTGTGTGACCTTGGGCAAGTCACTTAACCCCATTGCCTTACCAAAACAAACAAACAAATCAATTATTTTCCAGGATGATTAGACCAATTCATGGTTCCTGCCCAAAGTTCTAGTCCATCAAGATAGTTTTCAGCACTGATTCTTTCATTTTGTGAATGAGCTATCCCTTCAAACTTTGTACCACCTGTAATTTTGATATATTTTTTCTCTATTCTTTCTATCAAAATAAATGGTAAGTTTTGATAAACTTTATAAACTAAAAAGTTCTATTTGATGGTGAATAAGAGGAAGCATAACACAGTAGAGAGAGAGTTGGTATCTAGGTCATTTAGACTTAAGTTCAAAGCTTACATCTTATAGCTTCTATCCTGAGAGAGAGTCCCTTAAAGGCAAACAGATCTACAATTCTTAGAGAGGGATACTTGAGAGCTAGCTTATTACCGTGAAAATAAATCATTTGGCAGCAGAGGACCTAGGTTCAAATGCAGTTTTGTTCTTAATTTGGTGACCTTGGGCAAGCCAATATCTCTAGACCTCCATTTATTCTTCCTTAAAACAAGGATTTTAGACCTGTTAACCTTTTATGTTTCTTCTAGTTATAAAGTAGTGATGCTATTAACTTAGCACCAATGTGAGAAAAATTATTGACTTGTGTTTGTAGGGGAGTTTCCCTTAGTAAACTCTTTATTGAAATCACAGTTCTAGTCTCTATCCATACTCTGACTTTCCTGCTAGTAAATTCATAAATGTTCCTTTTAAATACATCATCTTAATATGGAAGTGACCTTGGATTCTCAAAGGCAATAGCAGGAGAAGATATGCTTTTGCATGATTTCCCAAACTAGGAAGACTACAGGTGTGGGCTGGGCAACTATACTATGTGTGAGAGGAAAACATGTCAGAAAAGGAAGATGATTTTCTTTTGCCTGAGATTATGGGTTAAAAACTATTTAATATTTACTGGGTCCTTCCCTGGGTACATTTAAGACCTGGAAAGAGATCTTCCCAGGCTAGTCTAGTCATATAGTGATTGGAATCCAATGGCAGTGTAGATGAAGGAATGTGTATAAACTGAGAAAGTGATGTAGTTGAGTAATCTTGAAGGTTTCAACTCAGGGAGAGAGTACTAATGTTGTGCTCCATAGTGGTGGAGTTCATTTAAGATTAAGAGACCAATAGGTTGAGTCAGTTCTGATTTTATGTCATAGGCACTTAATCTGCAAAGTGGATCAGTGATCTAGGAAATACTGAAAAAGCAAAGACAGGGTGGGCTCTTAAAAGAAAATTCTAACAAAGTACACAATACAGAAAGACCTGTTTGGGGCTGTCCATGCCTGTCTGAATGTAAGTCATAAAATTAGACATTGGGTTCTAATTCCCCTCACCCAGATCCCAAAATTATATGTATTTTTCCTGAAAGGCAGTGATAAGAGGCTATTATCATTATGTCTCAAACCACTTATCTGAATTGGGCATGTTCTACTGTCTTTTTATTCTGCCTTGAGAAAAGAGTGATGAAGGGCAGAGACAAGTGTCCTAGGTGACTTTTTTCATCAACTAATATCTTACTTTGACTCTTTTGATTCACTGCATAGTTTCTGATGGTACTGATATCAGAAATGCTGATGACAGGCTAAGTGATAAATCAAGCCTGTATAATTATTTTTGTTACTTTTGTTCTTACTACTTGTATATAGAACTTCCAAGTACAGTCTCCATTTAAAATTACATCTATCCTAAATAGGAGATGTTTTTGTGTTGATATGGATCCTTATAATCTATTTTACTCACATGTTAGGATTTAATAGTTTTCTCTGAAGCATAGTTAATTTTAGTTTCATAAATTTGTCAAAAATAAAATAGTCTCTTTCCCCCATTCTTCTCAGTTATGCACAATATTTAAATAGAAAAAACAAATAGCACTGATTTTTAATCACCATTGTATTGAACAGTTCAACTGAGGCAAAAGATTCACAAAAATAAGGCCATAAATAGCCTGGTAGTCACCTGAGGAGGTAATCATTTACTGCATCTCTTTACAATAGAAATAACAGCCAAGAGTATTAGAGCATAAACTCATTTTCAAGCTTTTGAGATGTTCCCCTTAGGTGTTATAGCTTTTCTTCTGGACTCCTTGAAGCACTTTGAACCTGGTTTCTCTTATGCCATCCAGTCTATTCTTAACTTCCAATGTAGACATTGTCATCAACCATTCCATAGATGCTGTTGAATGGTGATGGGATATCCAAATCCTTGAACCCTCAGAAGCTCAGAGTGGAATTTGTGGGAAATTCCCCATAAGGTTATGCAATTGAGATCAGGGTGTTTTCAAGTGATTTTTTTCTTGAGATCTTTACTAAATAGCTAAATACTTGCATTTGCAATTATGAATTAGATTACTGACTTTATAAAAAATCCCACAGGGTGTAACCAAATCTTATAGCTAATCCAAAGATTTCCTATACAATGTGAATTTCTTTAGTCCAATTGCTTTCAGTGACTTCTGAATTGATTGAGGACTTTTTAGGCTTAATATAAATCATTTGATTGTTAGAGTGATTCAATGGAAATGTGCATAGCTTGGTCATACATGGTTCCCACATTTATTTGTTCTCACCTGATAAAGGAATAAGGATATATAGCATATGGTCACTTAATTTAAATGGGATAGAATTATTTATTGATTACTGATTAAATTGACCCTCATCTTTACATCTATTAACATCAGTAATGATAAGAGATTCACCACATTTGGACTTGGCCACCTTAGTACTATAAGAAGTGGCAATGATATTTAGGAAGATGAAATCAGGGAAAGTATCTGAATCTGATTCAATAAGCATAGAGAAGGAATCCATGCCAATGGAAGCACAATTTTAATTGCGTTAATAGATTGAATTTCATTATCTTGAGGGAAAGATTCCAAAGAGTAGAAAAGTGGTCCCATATGTGATATTTTTATCAAATGAAAGGGAACAAGAAGATTTAGTAATCTCTATATTTACTTTCACATCACTTTGTTTTGATATTACCTCATGAACTAATGGGTCTGGGAATATAAATTTTTTTTTCTCACTTTACCTTGCCTTAATAGCCCTTACCCAGGACATCTGCGAAGAAACTCTTCATACAGTTTATCTCTCATAAAATTGAAGGATACAGAGACTAGTTCTCCACCTGCAAAGATAAAACTCACAAAATTAAAGAAGGAAATGTCTAGTTATTGCTTTTGTTAGTGATGATGGAGGTGATAGAGATGGAAGTTGTATTATGGTTTTAAGTTTGAAACAAAACAAAATATAACTTAAAACAAGTTCTTGGAGAAAGCCTCTAGTAAGGAATCCTCTTCTCAGTCATAGAGTCAACAGTGATGCAGGCAACATCCTTATAGCCTCTAGAAGATGGAATTCCCTATAATTCCTCAGCAACTCAGGTTCCTCAATCCATAGGGTATGTCCCAAGATAATTCACCATCACTCCTTTGGAAATTCTTTCATCTATTCTCCTGGAGCATCTGTTGTTGCTCGCTATAATTGCTTTGCCTGTAGTTCCACACAGCTCCTAGAGGATAAGCATTAGACATATTTTATCCCAACCAAACCAATTCAATGTTGTTAGGTATGTTTTTTTTTTTTTTTTTATCACTGACAGTCCTTTAGATTATCGAGGAAAGTTTATAGAATTTTTTGTATTGGGATACCTTTATGACTCCAAGAATCAAGTATGGTGCTAAGAACCAAGACCTTTGACCATCTTTGGCCTAATATAGACTTGGTCAGCAGAACTGCAACCTTCTGTTTATTTGTTTTTTTAATAAATGTATTTATTTCTCCAGTTACATGCGAAGATAGTTTTCATTATTCATCTTTTGGGTAAGGTTTTGAGTTCCACATTTTTTTCCTCTCCCTTCCTTTCCTTTCCCCACCCCTTGGCACTGAACAATCTAATTTAGGTTACATATGTAAAACTATGTTAAACATATTTCCAGATTAGTCATGTTGTGAAAGAAGAATCAGAACAAAAGGAAAAAAAAAACCATGAGAGAGAAACAAAGCCATAAAACATAAAAAAATTGAAAAATTGAAAATTTGATCTGTATTTAGACTCCATAGTTCCTTCTGTGACTATGGATAGTATTTTCCATCACAAGACCTTTAGAATTGTCTTTGATCATTGTTCCATTGAGAAGAGCAAGTCCATCATAGTTGAGCAAGTCCACAAATATTGCTATTAATGTGTACAATATTCTTCTGGTTCTGCTCACTTCACTCAGCATCAGCTCATGCAAGTCTTTCCAGGCTATTCTGAAGTCCAGTGTCATGATTTCTTACAGGACAATAGGACTCCATCACATTCATATACCACAACTTGTCCAGCCATTCCCTAATTGATGGGCAACTCCTCAATTTCCAATTCTTTGACACTACAAAAATAGATGCTATATTTTTGTATATGTGGGTTTTTTACCCTTCTTCATGATCTCTTTGAGATGCAGACCTAGTAGTGGTATTGCTGGATCAAAGGGTATGCATAGTTTTATTGCCTTTTGGGTATAGTTCCAAATTGCTCTCCAGAAAGGTTGGATGAGTTCATAACTCCACCAATAATACATAAGTGCTCTTCCCCCATTCCCTCCAACAATGATTATTTTTCTTTTTTGCCTTATTGGTCAATCTAACAAGTATTAGAGTACTTCAGAGTTGTTTTAATTTGTATCTCTCTAATCAATAATGATTTAGAATACTTTTAAAATAATGATAAGTAGCTTTAATTTCTTCATCTGAAATGTTCATATCCTTCAATCATTTCTCAATTGGAGAATATCTTGTCTTCTTATAAATTTGGCTCAGTTATATATTTTATTATATCTTATTAGAAACACTAGCTATAAAAATTATTTCTCAACTAGGTGCATTCCTTTTAGTCTTGATTAAATTGATTTTATTTGTGTAAAATTCTCTTAAATTTTAATTATATAATTTTATTATTATTTCATTTTCTTATTAATTGCATATTTATTATTATTATTATTAAATATATTATAACATAATCAAAATGATCAAATTTGCATTTTATAGTGTTTCCTGACTGTTGTTTGGTCATAAACTCCTTCCCTTTACATAGATCTGACAGATATACACTATTCCTTGTTTTCCTAATTGGTTTATTATATTACCATCTATGTTTAAATCTGTATCCATTTTGACCTTATCAAAAGACTGAGATGTTGGTCTAGGCCTAATTTTGGCCAGACTATTTTCCAGTTTTTACAGCAGGTTTTGTTAAAGAGTGAGTTCTTATCCCAGAAGCAGAGACATTTTTAAGTTTATCAAATAGTATATTACTATAGTTAATTACTACTGTTTCTTTTGTACTGAATCTATTCCACTGATTCATCATTCTGTTTTTTAACTAGGATCAACCAGTTTTGATCACTGCTACCTTATAATATTATTTTAGATCTGATACAGCTAGGCTGCCTTCCTTTGCAATATTTGTTTCATTAATTCCCTTAATAATTTTGACCTTTTGTTCCTTCAGATGAATTTTGTTACCATTTTTTCTAATTCAATAAAATAATTTTGTAGTTTGATTGATAAACTGAATAAGTAATTTAATTTAGGTAGAATTGCCACTTTTATTATATTAGTTTGGCCCATCTATGAACAATTGAGTTTTTTCCACTTATTTAGATTTGATATTATTTGGATGAAAAGTGTTTTGTGATTATTTTCATATATTTTCTGGGTTTGTTTTGGCAGGTAGATTTCCAAGTATTTTGTCTAGAATTTACATTCTGTTTTAACAGACCCACTCACCAATGCTATATTCAGATAAAGTGAATGTAAATCAGTATGTTTTTTTCCCTCTCAGATATCCAGAAGGAAGTTCTCCACTTGAGAGATCACTCCTTGTACATTTAGCAAATGATAAAAGTACCCCTAATTTTACTCTGATTATTTGTCTTAAGCACTGAAGAACATATCTGAATAAAGCTAGGTATAATTATTAAAATTACCTTACACGATTAACAATTAGGTGCAGATGATGAGTTCCTTTAACTGTATTCTTTCCCCATTCTTTAATACTAATTTCCTTAGAGCATATCATAGCTTGGAAGAATAATAGGGATAGCTAAGAGAGGTTAGTTAGAAGGATGAAGGGACAACTATGCCAGCTTCATACAGAAAACCTTTATGAGCGTAGTCTACATTGTTTCCAGTGTCTCCTTGATGTAAACATGAGAACTGATCAGGAAGGGTCCCACAACAATTTCCTAGAATTATTCATATCCTCAGTCATATACTTGAGAGATATAAATAATGTATTTTATACTATATTTATTTTGTTTTTAATACTTGGTAGCAAAATATATCCTTAAAGCTCACTTCCAAAAAAAATGTCTCTTATGTAGATATTAAAATCACATAAAATTCAAAAACACGTGTGACCATTGAAATGATAATGCTCAATGACTCACTGAGATTCATTTATTAGGAAACGTACAAAATAGGAAGGAGTATGTTCAATTAAGAAATTTGCTGCTGTCATGGAGGGTGTTTCTATAGAATTCAAAGAAATGAAAAATTACCTATCTTCTAACTCTAAGTTGCCCTAAATACTTTTATTTATAATTGCTGATATGTTGATTAAGTTAAGCCCTGGAACCTTGAAATTTCCTTTCCATGAAAGCCACAGTCATTCAAATAAGATAGATCTAGCCACCTGCACTGGAAAAACTGGAGATCAAAAGCAGAAAAAAAAGAATATAGACCAGATTATGGAATGTATTTGGAAGGACTAATCTTTCAGGATGATAGATAATTGAAAAAAGACTACCAGAATTATGAGCCTGTTCTGTATTTCATTTGAGTTCAATTCAATACATATTTATTCAGAAAAGTATTGTTTTTACAATAAGCCCCAGTTGCTCAGTACTATAAAAATCCATGACTTTACTACCGACATGTTCCTAGTAATGACCCATTACTTCAAATGTTGCAATTCAACACACCCACACAGCAACACATAGACACACTAGACACACACACACACAAATTATGGAAGAAGTAAAATTGCTGATGACCCAAAGATCAATGGAATACTATGCATAGGGACTATAAATAGGCTTCAGGATCTGAACAGTGTTCTCATGAGAACTAGACACTGGGAGACATAAAAGAGGTGAAATATTCCTGAGAAAAGAGTATAGTCAACCTTAAAACAAAAGTAAGGTAAAAGAGATTGGCAGTTTGAGTACTTTACCTTAAGTTCCTTAGGGAAAGGATTAGATGAGTGATTTCATTGATTTAGGGAAATCCCAAGCATGGATACTCCTTTTAACAATACAAGTCAGCACCTTTTCTGTAACTTATCTAGGTCACTAAGAAACAAAGCAATCTACTGAGTGTCAGTTGACTAGTATGTATGTATCAGAGGCAAGATAGGGATTTATATCTTTCTGCCTTCAAGGCCACCTCTGCATCTTCTAGGCCACCTTGACTCTCAAAAATGCTTTAGTTCATCTAAAATATTAAACAATAGCTTCAGTTATAGCTAAAGACAACTAGCATATTGGGCAAATCCTTTCTAGAGGACAACATTTACACAAACTGTCCAGTGTGAGTTACAAATCTATAATGGCAGAAGAAATACCACACTGATAATTTCATAGAATTATAAAGTATCAAGAACCTTGGATATCCTCTCCTGTTTTGTTTTTTTTTCTCCACATTTTTAAAAATTTTATTTCTAAGCACTTAGAGCGGTAGGTATTTAATAAAATTTAAAGTGATGAAACAAATAATTCAACTGAATAATGTAAAACACCTATTCTGTGCTAGAGATTGTGAGGGATTGTAAGAAGAAAATACATTTATAGCTCATGATTCAGTTGGGGATGGGGTGGGCAGGACATGGCAAAGCATACCTACAGATAACTCTAAGACAAGTTGAACAGGCAAGATGAAAAATAAAAGTACAAACACTGGGGCCAAAGAGCTCTCAGGTACAAGATCTGGCAAATGAAGCCCTTGCAGAGCTTAGGCCAGCTATCACCTGCCTTGTGACTACAATTCCTTACCTCCTTACCTTCCCCAAGTGGTTGTCAGCTTTACCTCCTCCTTGTGTTGGCTGCCTTATTAAAGCTTCAGTCATTTGTATCACTGAAGTCAGGCAGCAATTCATTCATCACTCAATATCAATTCCTTCCTTCTAAATAGCACAGCACCATTTGTAATATGAAAATACTGTATAATTTATAGCAATTGAAATGAGGTTTTATTCGTTTGGGGTCATTTTACAGGTTGGCACACTTTCCATCTAATTTCCATTTGAAATGCATTTGTCTGTAGAATCAGTCACACGTCAAGGACATGTGTCAATCATAAGTGGTATGTGGAAGTGATGCCAAGGTCAGTAGACTATAGTTTTAGTCCTAGCTTGACAATTGGATGACTGTAGGTTTGGTCCTTCTTTATTCTTACTTTGAACAGTTAAAATAGATTTTTTCTTTCTTTCTTTCTTTCTTTCTTTCTTTCTTTCTTTCTTTCTTTCTTTCTTTCTTTCTTTCTTTCTTTCTTTCTTTCTTTCTTTCTTTCTTTCTTTCTTTCTTTCTTTCTTTCTTTCTTTCTTTCTTTCTTTCTTTCTTCCTCTCTCTCTCTGTCTTTCATTTTTTTCTTTTTTCCTTCCTTTTTACATTTTAAAAATATCTTAAATTCTATTTAATTTGGTAAACATTCTTTTTATACCAGATGTATACAAAGAATGAGTTTCTATGCTGGGTAAATTACTAAATGCTTCTGGACCTCAGTTTTTTTTTTGAAAAATGAGGGAGTCAGATTGAAAAATAATTGGGTTGAATATTGTACTTGGAGTTGGAACACTAAGCTTCAAATTTACCACTAACTGACTGTGGGATTATTGGACAGCTTATTTGATTTCTTTGGACTTCCATTCCTTCATATACATAGAGAAAGTGTTGGGCTTGATGATCTTCTAAGGCTATATCACTTATAAAATTTCTTAGCCTATGGGCAAAGAAGTTGGGGTTTGAGAGAAGTTGCAAAATGTGACAAATTGGAGCTTAAAAGTGGAATTTTACAAAGTTTTCTGGCCTATTCCTTGGAATATTCCAACACTTACATGGGTCTTTTAAATTAGAACTGAGTCACAGACCCACCTATATAAGAGTTGATTTCTATCAGGGCTTGCCCAAGTCAATATGACTCACTCTCCATTATGACTCTCTAAGTGTATTTGATCATGAGATAACAACTTCCTTCCCCAGACTTTGGCATCTCTGCCATTTTTTCTATTCTTCTGACTTTTCAACTTTGTGAGAATGACTTTGATTAATGGGCTCCATGTCATTGGTCCATCTTTGTACCAGGTAAACTTGTAGAGCACACACAAAAAAATCTTTTCAGAAGAAAGGTACTGTCAGCTATCCTTCAACTGAACAATTGAACAACATCTGTTATAGAAATTTACCAGTTTCCTATAGCCCAAATTAATCTCTAAGGAGAGTAGGGATTTGGAGGAGTAATATGACACTCTCTTCATCATACCATTATAGATCCTGTACTGGAACAAATAGATGTCTCCCTCAGTCCTCAAAATCTCAAAAGAAAATCCATGAGAATTTTTCCCTCCCTTTAAATGTCTGCAACTCTTAATCTTTAGTGAACAAAATGGCAAAGAGTTATTGAACTCTTACTGTATCCAAATGTTAGGTTCTTACATTGAAAATTGGAAGGGAATCAGGAGGACATTTGTTGTTTCATCTCCCAATGAGTAAACTGGGTGATAGTCATTTCCATTCAAGGCCTCAGTTTACTAATTGGGGAGAATAGGATTCAAATTCATGCTCTTTGACTCTAAATTTATTATTCTTTCATTTTTCTGTATTATCATTCCATGGTAAATTTCCAGTTTCCTCTTCCTCCGTATATCTATCACTTTCCAAAAATAAGCAGTCATGTTTCACTGAGGGCTAGAGTTCATCAAAAATATTTGTTCTCAGTGAATATGGTAAGTACAGAGTATTTGAGGTGGAAAAGTGCATTTCCATACATTATATTTTAGTATTGTCCATAAAAGGAGGCAGCTACATTGCTCAATGGGCAGACCACTGGACCTGGATTTGGGAAGACCTGAGTTCAAATTCAGCATTAGATACTTATTAACTATATGATCCTAAGCAAGTCACTTAACTTCTATTTGCCTCAATCCACTGGAGAAGGAAAAGACAAATTACTATAGTATCCCTCTGTCATGAAAATACCAGGGACAGTTTGGTCCACTGGAACATGAAGAGTCATAAGTGAACAATAACTCCCATGGGAGGGGCTGCAAAGACTCAGTAGATAGGAAATTACCATATACACATGAACTCCTCATGCTGAATGTGCTTTCTAACACTTATTCTGTTAGGTGAGTAGTGCACATTTTAATCCACTTTTATAAAGGATGAAACTTTGATTCAAAGAAATGCAGAGATTTGTTTAAGATTATATTGTTAGTAAGCCCCTGTGCTAGAATATAAACAGAGATTTTCTGTTATCAATTCTAATTATCAAGAAACCTGCCCTCAGAAGACTACCAGTCAACATAAGTTCATTTGGCACCCATAAATAGATGACTAGCAATGATGGGGCTTAGAACAGAGGGAATAGAATGAATTATTTTAACATCACAAGTTGTTGAGACCCTCTTCCTGCCAGGTGTGACTTTCTTTAATAGAAGAATAAATGCTAAGGCTATTCACAGGATCTACACCAGCAGTTCCCAGGGGAATCACGTATCATGGAAGGTAGTTGGGTATTTCTAGCCAGCCCATGGAGAACTAACAACCTGCTAATGCCAAATTTCAACCACCAAGATGAACAATATATGTTTTGCTTCTACAAATGAGATATGAGAAGGGTCTACAAAGGACCTAGGTATTTCTGAAGAGAATGAATAGAAATTGAGAGGCAAAGACAATATGGTAATTCTTAAAAAAGAAAATTAAACAGTAAAGATTAATCATTTGTCACTTAAGGAAGATATCATAGTGGAAAAACTTTGGGCTTGACTTTAAAAGGGGGCATAATTCTGACTTAACTACTCAAGGAATCTTTGCTGAGTCTCAATATTTCTCATCTGTAAAAACTGGGGTAATAATAGTTACTCTACTGGAATGTTTTTAATCTCAGTACAAATAAAATTATATGAAACCAGGCAGTAGGACAGAGAGACATTTAGGTGGCATGATGGATAGAGTATTGATACTGGAGGTCCTGAGTTCAAATCCATCCTCACATACTTAATGGCTCTATGAACCTTGACAAATCCCTTCACTTCTGCCTGCCTCAGATTGCTTATTTGTAAAATAGCAATAACAACAGCATCTTGCTCCCAGGATTATTGTGAATGTCAGCTAAGTTACCAAACTACAAATGAGATATAACTATATTAAAGTTATATCATCATCATCATCAGCATCATTTTTCTGAAAGAGCACTGGGTCTAGATCCAAAGGGCTTGAATTCAAATCCTATTTATTATTAATATGATCTTGGGCAAGACACAATCTCTTTGGGCCTCAATTTTCTCAAATGTGAAATGAAGAAATTGGACCAAAGGTCACTGAGGCCCATGGCAACTCTAGATTCATGATCCTGTGCATTTATAAGCTGCTAATACTCCCTTCAATAAGACAGCTAGTGTATAGGGTGACACCATCTGTATGATCATGGACTAGTCACTTCATCTTATTTATTTCAGTTTCCTCATCTGTAAAATGGGCTGAAGAAAGAAATGGCAAACTACTCCAGTATCTTTGCCAAAAAAATCCCAAATGGGTTCATGAAGGGTTGGACACAACTGAAAAAAAAATGACTGAACAAATTACCTTCTTCAATGCTTCAAGAATTTTTGATTTTATTAATGCTACAGCTCCAATGCTATAACTAAAAGCTCTTTGACCATCAAGCTCCTTTGACTTATCAAGAGTAAAATTATCCCTCTGTGGTCAAAGGTTCAGACTCAAAAAAGCCCTGAGAAGGCAGTCACTTAGTGCAATATGGGTCCAGCACCATCTGACCAGAACAACAAGACCTGGGTCTCCACTGATAAAAGCCTTCAAAGACCGAAGGTTATGTCCTCACAATGAGTCATCAGGGGAGAAGTTTAGCAGGTTATTATTGATGTTTCTCATAATAAAATGAAATAAATATTATGATTTTTCTATTTTAAAATGACAATAATAGTAATTGTAGAGGAGCAGCATTGCATAGTGCCTAGAAATGATAACAGAAATAATAGGATGACAGATTGAGAGCTGGAAGAAACTGTAGAGACTATTGAAAATAATACTCTCATTGTGATAGATGAAGAAATTGATGCTCTAACTGGGCCATGACCCCACAGCTGGTAATCATCTGATGGCATCAGATGGCATCATATTTTTCTGATCTGAAGTTTATCCATCAATGATCTTTGTCATTTGGGTTTAGATCCTGCCTCAAACACATTGACTGTGTGACTGTACATCTTCCTGGACCATTTGCTTAATCTCGACTCTAAGGCAAAAGTTATAGAGGAAGGGTCAATCTGTACTGGCAGAGGGAATTTGCCTATCGGGGTTCTCTATGTCAGGGAAATAACAGGTTTGGTCATTATGCCTATCTAATTGTCATTCTATTTTATATTAAGGTTGAACCAATCTGTCGGCCATCACCCAAATGGTAAGATCCAAAATCAAGTTACTCTCTTTAACAATATCTTTGTCTGTAAACCAATTATATTACCAAGTAATAATAATTTGGGGCTTGGAAAACCTCATGGATCCCATGACCTTCAAAAATAAAGAATCACTTATTATTATGCATTCCAATTTGCTTATTACTCATTTGAGTACTTGTGCATTTTTCTACACCTGGGGGACTGTGAAATCTTTATTGATCTAACTTTACTTCTCATTACATGGATTCTTCCTCTCTAAGTACCTCCTATGACTATTCCTGTCATTTTGATTCCTGACACATTAATTATTATAATTTCTGTTACCTACAATAACTGCTCAAATGTCCGTGCTGATTTCCAACACATCAGGTTCCCATCCAAAGAACTTAGAATCTAGATTTTATGGAGACAGATCTTTAATTGTGGTCTCCCTGTGAAAACCTTTAAATAGTTCTTACTTCTCTATGTCTTTTCCAAGTGGCTGCTTTGCATTTAAGTGCCCCCAATATTGTCAGCTTGGTTTATGTTCTCAAGAATCACTTCCTGTTTGTCAAAGACAGCAAAATAGAATTTGATTAAGGTCAGCTCTGCATTAGGCAAATCATGCCATATTCTTTTCTTGAAACATTCATTCTTATGTACTCTCTTGTAGAGGTTTGGATTTTAAGGTAAATCTGATGGAAGCTGTTTTTGTCTTCCCAGAAACCTAATCTATATTTTTATCTGGTATCAATGAGGATGGTCATGAGTTGACTTCAAGGCTTCCTAAAAAGTCACTTAACTGAGAATAGTTAGATACTTTTCTTTTGATGACAATCATGAGTGAGTAATTTTGCCAGGGACATAGTTACTAGTAAGAAACCCAGGCTCAATTTGAATTCAGACCCTCCTGACATTAGGAGTGATGTCTCTCTATTCTCTGTACCACTTAACTGCCTTATCATTATTGTTATTGTCATCATCATTATTATTGGAGACAATTGGGGTTAAGTGACTGTCTCAGAGTCATACATTAAGTGCCTGAAATCAAATTTGAACTCAAGTCCTTTTGACATCATGCTTTTCATTTAACTATGACATTTTTCAAACATAGCAAATCATACACAAATAGAGTTCTTGCTTACAACAAAAATAAATTAATCATTTGGATTTTTTAATAATAATAATAATGAAATATGTTTAAGTGATTGTATGTATATATTTGGCTATATAGGGCAGCTAGGTAGTGCAGTGATAGAGCATCATCCCTTGAGTGAGGAGGACCTGAATTCAAATTCAGCCTCAGATGCTTGGCTGTGTGACTTTGAGCAATTCACTTAAACCTGATTACCTGGCATCCAGGGCCATCTCCAGTCATCCTGATTCACATTTGGTCACTGGACTCAGATGACTCAGGAGGAGAAAGTGAGGTTGGTGACTTAGCACAGACTGCCTTCACTCAAATGCGATTCATGTGCTTGTCAAGCATCACCTCCCTGATGTCACAGTCTTCTTTGAGAATGAAGGACAAACTTCTGTGTATATGTACACACATGTAAATACATGTGCACACACATATATGTATGTGCGTACATGTTAAATCTCTATGAGAGAGAGGGAGAGGGTGAGGGAGAGGGAGAGGGAGAGATTTCAAGAAATACAGACTCATAGATAGAGGAAGGAAGTTTGGTATAGTGAAAAGAATGTCAAGAGGTACCACCCTCCAATACTTACATATTTTGTAGCCTGGGGTTGGTCACTTAATCTGTTTATTCCTTAGTTCTCCGCATTTGCAAAATGGAGATAACAGTACCTGTAGTACCTGTTTTGAGGGATTTTTGTATCACACAAGACTGTGAATAAGGGAATTATAAAACTTGAAGACCTCTATAATAAGTAATTGTATTTAGCAGCTGTATAAAATAAATATATTTATTAGCACACATAATAATAATGCATATTATATAACAATATATTAATTGTTATATATAAGCATAATGTAAACATAAAAATAATACACAATGTGTAATTATAAGTAGTTAAATTTATTATCTATATTAAATACATATATTTACCATCTATGGACCAAATATAATATAAATAATATATATGTACATAATATATCACATTAATTATATGGTACATAAGCATGTTATATTATTTTGTGTTATATATAACAATATATAATGAAACATGTATTATGGCTATTTTTATCAGTTAATCAACACATTTTTTTTTAAAGAATCACTTATTATTGGATAAACATGGTGTTGGGTGGGTGGAAATTGAGCCCGGTCTTTCTTGCCTGCAGGCATTCTTTTCACTATACCAAACTTCCTCTCTGGATCTATGTACAAAAGAACAGAGATGGAAGATTTAATGTCAGATGTATGAGGAGTAGCAAGTAGTTCATTAAGGTTGGCTTGTAGAAAACATGGAAGAAGTAATATGTAAGAAATATGGAAAGGTGTGAAGGGTTGAAGTTGTAAAAAAGAGATTTTAAGTGAGAAACAATATTTCTTAATTGATCTTAGAAGTAATTATTAAATATATTCTTTTCTTTTGGAAAGTGGGTAGAGCATCAGATTTTTATCTAGGATGTTTGAGTTCAAGGGTTAGCCTTCTCTCCTCCCACTTACTAGCTATATGATCTTGAGAAAGTAAACATTTTGACTTGTCCCTGTTCCATACAACAACCTTTTCTAGTGGTCAGAATCCTCATGTCTACTCTCGACAACCTTTCTTCTCTGGACTATGCTTGCTGGTACACATTGAAAAATTTTAGCTCTGTGATTTTTTTTTCCCTAGATTTCATGTAGACTATCGCCCTTCTGTTATGAGAACACCACCTGAACATGTTACAATTAATTGGAACATAGCTTATGTTAAATTAATTACATTTATGTCTTGATGATGAGCTTTGGGAGAAACCTTGAAGAGATTAGAAAAACATAGCAATCTCATCAGTTACACTGTATATTTCAGGCTTGGCTTTAAATTCAAGAAAGATCATATACATACTATATATATATATATATATATATATATATAAAAAAACTGACTTTTTAAAGAGAAATAGCATGGAGCGATGGAGAAGAAGTCAGCTGCAAAGTAAGGATGATTTAGGTTCAGATCTTGTCTTTGACAAATCTTTAACATATGGCCCTGGAAAAATTACCTATTGCTGCAGTGCTGTAGGTAACTCTGAGATTCTTTACCTGGGGTCTATAGACTTGAGTGTGTGTGTGTGTGTGTGTGTGTGTGTGTGTATGTGTGTGTGAATTACTTCATTATTTTCACTAACTCCTTCACAAGGCTGTTGTGAGGCTCAAATAAGGTAATGTTTGTAAAAGTACTTAGTTTAGTACTTGGTACAGAGAAATGTTGGTATAGAAATGTTTATTCTTACTACTACTACTACTACTACTACTACTACTACTACTACTACTGCTGCTGCTGCTGCTGCTGTTGCTGCTGCTGCTGCTACTACTACTACTACTACTACTACTACTACTGCTACTACTACTACTAATGTTACTACTACTACTACTACTACTCACTGCTACTATTGATGCTGCTATTTACTTCTGCTGCTACTACTACTACTACTACTGCTGCTGCTGCTGCTACTGTTGCTGTTACTACTACCCCTACACCTACTCCTACTACTGTTTCTTTTCACCTAGGTGTTTCCTTTAATCAATGAAAATTGATCTCTTATTGCTGTCCTTAGAGTCTACAAAACACTTTCCATGTTATTTCATTTGTTCCTCATAAAGTGGGTAGAGCATCACCAACCTTCTGAAGTATTACCATCTATATTTTATATGAATGAATTTTGAATTTCCTTCTATTAATTATAGAGCATCTACTGAGGTATCCTAACCACTGACTATCCATTTGTATGGATTTGTATCTTAACATTCAATGACTTGGGTACTTCTGGATGAAAAGTAATTCTCAGTCACCCATTTGTGCTAAAGGATTTCTGAATTCAGAGGATTTGACACTAAGCCAGGAGGAATGACCCTCTTGGTAGATCTCTTGGAAACTTTCCCTGAAGGGGTGAATAGAGGACAGCTATCCTTCATCTCAGCAAGATGGCAGCAAAAGCTATGCCATTAGGCTTAGTTAGGCAAGCTCAGCCTGGGCTTTTGGTCCCTGGGATCCTTGGGAGGTCACTCAGCTGTGGGAATGGGATCATGAATGATGAGAATAAGCAGATCAGATATGCAGGAGAGTGTAGGGTCACTAAAACCCAGAGGGGACAGAATATCCAAGAGAAGATCATGGTCAAAAGTATTAAATATAGCAACAAATTCCAGAAGGATCAGGATTGAGAAAAGAACATCAAAATTGAGAATTCAGTGACAACAGTTTCAAATGAGTAATGAGGCCACATTTTTAGGCATCGAGAGTAAAAGGCGAGGATGTGGAGGTAAGTTTGAAAATGTGTTTATCATAAATTTGGTTTTGAAAGTAGGGAAATATGCAGGATGATAATTTGAGGATATCTCCAACCTTCTGTAGTACTTTTCTACACAAAAGGGGTATGGGAGGGTGGGGGAGGATAGAGAGAGGGAAATGAATAAGAAATCAGATCTTAGATGAAGATCTGGGCAATCATAGAACATCATAATTCAAGGGGATTTTAGAAATTATAAAATTCCTTCTATAACTTCTTCTACAGATGGTCTCTATTTGGAACATATCCTGCCTCCCAAAGTAGACCCACCCGGGTCCAACCTAGGCTTCCAGACTCCCTAAGTGTCTCTTGGTTAAACCCAAAGTACTTTGATTAAAGGCACTATTTCTTAATATAACAGGAAAAGCAGCTAGATTTTTCTTGGCAAAGATACAGGAGTAGTTTGCTGTTGTCATTTTTTCCCCTCCAGTTTATTTTATATATGAGGAAACTGAGAAAAACAGGATGGAGTGACTTGCCCACTGTCATATAACTAGTAAGTTTCTGAGGCTAGATTTGAATTTGGGTCTTTCTGACTTCAGGCCTGGTTCTCTATCCACTGAACCACCTGGTTGTCCCCAGTTATCCTAACTTCAACTCTTGTAATCAAAGTAAAACCAAGGCACTATTATTTGCTGCCTTTATAACAGTTAATCTGATAAAATTTGATCAGTTGAAAGTAAGAATATGAAAAAAACAACCTCATTGTTGGGGGGAAAAGAAGGTCATAACTGATTTTGTCTAGACCAAATATGAGTCATGTTAATTCTTGTTCTAGTTTTTCAGCAACATCTATGATACAGTCTATTGATGTAATCTTAGGCTCCAATTATAGACTGGAAAGTATCATAGTGATCATTTAGTTCCACATCTTTCTTTTGCAAATGAAAATCTAAAAAAAATAGAAACATGAAATAATTTGCTTAAGTTCAACTAGAGAGAAAACAACAAAGAAGGGATTTAAGACCCAGAATTTTAAACCACATATACAGAACCCATTATACTATGTTATATTAACTGGTTTGTTTTATTTATTGCTCCAACTCTTGTACAGCAAGATCTGCAAAATACAAGTAGATGCATGGATACAAACTTTTTGTACAAAATTTTCTACTTACATAACTACTATCTTATATTTTAATACCTTCTTGTTCAAGTATCTGATCCTTTTCTTCCTTTCTTTGGGGAGACAATATTGGGGTATGTGTTATTGCAAATGCTATCAGTTGGAGGTTGAGAAATTTTTGCCCCATGAGATATTTTTTCCTTTTTACATGATTATATTCACTACAGAAATAGCTGTGATATAAAAACAAAAGACATAATTAACATTTTTAAAAAAATATGGTCAGGGCAGCTAAGTGACAGTGGATAGAGCACCAGCCCTGGAGTTGGGAGGACCTGAGTACAAATCCAGCCTTAGACACTTACTAATTACCTAGCTGTTTGACCTTGGGCAAGTCACTTAATCCCATTGCCTTGCAAAAACCTAAAAAAAAACAACCAAAAAAAATTATGGTCAGTGCTCTATAATTTATCACTTTCATGAGGTCTTGTTCCTTCATTATTCTGTCTCCCTAGCTCTTACATTTTTAAGCAGTCTATAGACTAGGAATAGGAACAACATCTTATAATTCTCTTGCATCTTTTCCAAAAGCCTAGCCCAGTGTTTGAGCTATAGTAAGAGATGAAGAAATGCCATTCAATAGATGGATTGATGGAAGATAATTTGCTCCATCTAGTCCAGTTGAGATTTCATTCCAATTCTCAGGCCTGGCTCTAATGAGCCAACACGTGGCTTGTGTGGGAGGGCTTTCCCTAATGAGCAAGTGTTATCCTAGAAATGTTCTACTTCTGTATAGCTATAAAACTTGATATAATTCAAGGAGTACAGAGGTAAGAGAAAACCAGGAGGGAGAGAGAGGACTGGGGACAGACTGACATGGAGAGGAGAGGAGGAAAAAGGGGGAAAACCCCAGACATATAGGAAAGGAAAAGGGAGAATATGGAGAGGGGAAAAGGGGGGAGGGGGAGATAAAGGAAGAGATGGATAACAAAGAAGGAAAGGGGCAGGGAGAAGGCATCAGAATTATTTGGTCTGCCAACATCTAGTGCATCCAAAAATTGGGAGTGCTGATGTTGCTTCCTTCGTCAGTCCATTTGCTCTTCTTTCTGTTTTGTTTCTTGTAACCTTTCCCCTTTTAGCTACCATGATTGAAGAATAGATTGAAGAGTTTAGTGAAATTTGGGATCAAATCTTGTTCCAGGAGCTATTAGTTGTGTGAATCTGGAAAAGTGACCTCTGTGAGGCTCAGGATCCTTATCTGAAAAACTTGGAATAATATCATCCATCTCTCAAAACTGTGAGCAGCAGATAGAATAGGGACTAGATCTGTGATTTGATGTTGGAAATCTCCTACATCAGGGGTGAGAATCCCCATTTTATGAATACCTTCTGTGAAAGTCTAAGACAATTACTTCAAATGCTAAGTGACTTGTCCAAGGTCAAAGAGCCAGTATTTATCAGAGACAAGATTTGAACCTTTGTTCTCCTGGATTCTAGGTCAGGACTCCCTCTCACCAAATAAGATGGTATATGTAAAGTGCTTTGCAAAGCTAAAAGTGCTAAGTAGATGTGAAGACTGGTGATGGAAAAGAGAAGGAAGGAAGAGGAAGAAGAAGAGCAGAAAGGAATCCTAAAGAATCAACTTTTTTTTTTAGGTTGTTGCAAGGCAAATGGAGTTAAGTGGCTTGCCCAAGGCCACACGTAATTATTAAGTGACTGAGGCTGGATTTGCTCTATCCACTGCACCATCAAGCTACCCCCAAGAATCAACTCTTGAGGATATTTTAGTGCTATGGCACCTTTTTATGTTTTAAACTTGTTTTTTATTAGTTCTTTCAACCCATCCCAACCTTCTTCTAGAAGTGCTCTGTGACATATCTGCTTTTAAATGAAAAGTAAAATAAAATAATTCATTTCACTTTAATTATTCTGCAACCATTGGAACCTCTCAATATCCCAGTATATCTTCGAAATACACACAGAAGATTCTTATTTAGAGAAATATAAATGGTTTTCCAAGCCAGAAATGCTCAACAATCACATCCCTTATTTAAATTTCAACTGGGTCTATCTCCTTAAGCAATTTTTGAGAGCATTTGTGAGAGCCAATGTGATAGAATGTTAAAGCCAGAGGAATCTTAGCTAAAAGTTCACCTATTCCAAGTCCCTTGTTTTACAAATGGAGTAACTGAGAGTTATCAGTGGTAGTATCAGAAAATTAAGGAAAAAACTGTATCCAGAAGGAGGGATAAGGTTGATTTTCTTGGCATCAGAAAGCAAAAGTGAGACATAATAGGTGAAGCCTGATGCTCATCTTACCTATAGACATAGATATCAATAGAGATAATATATATTTATATAATATATATGGATATATATGCTGATATCTATTGCTATCACTATCAATCTGTATCTATACACTATTAATATTCCTATCAATACTGATATTGGCAAAGATAGTTACCATATTTCCCCACATATAAGATCCTGTTTTTGAAAAATTTGGGGTCTTAAAAACTGGGAGCATCTTATACAGACGATATAGGATTTTTTTACTTGTATTTGCTGTTTTTTGTGCTTGTTGTCTTTGTGTGTTTACTGTTTCACATTATTACAGGAATGTTAGGTTACATTTTGCCACGTTCTGCACAGAAATGGCTCAGAAAAGATTTTCATACAGTGCTGAATTCAAGTTCAGAGTAATCCAGTTTGCAAAAATGATTGGAAATCATACTGCTGAATGTCAGTTTGGTCTTCTTCCAACTGAGAAAACAATCCAAGCCTGGCTACAGGAAGAAGAAAACCGACTGAAAACACCAGGACAGAAGAAGGCCAGGAGAGGAAGTCAGCAAATGGCCTGACTTAGAGAGGGAAATGAAGAGATGGATTGAAGAGCAAAGGGCCATTGAAATTCCTGTGTCCACAAAGATGGTTCAGCATGAATTAAGAAGAATTGCTGATGAAAAAGAAGTGACTCATTTCAAGGGAGGTGGAGAACACAATTGGTGCTTCAGGTTCATAAAACAGAATGGACTAAGCATGTATCTATGCACCAGATTTACCCAAAAGATGCCTGAAAGCCAGGAGCAGAAGGTCCTTGAATTTCATGATGAATAAAACGTGAGTTCAATAACTTTATGTAATACTTTTTTTTCAATTTTCAGGCCCCAAATTTAAGGTGCATCTTATACATGGGAAATATGGTACATCCCTGTTTGGAACAAATTGTCCAAAGGTGGAATGGAATTCTAATAGTAACAAGTTCCCTGTCACTAAAAGGCTTCCAGTGGAATGGTCATTTGTCAAAAATTCTATACGTGTTTGGTAGGGAATGGACTAAGTTAAATATCAAGTCCCTTCCAGCTCAGAGCTTCTTTTATTCTATAAGGAATTATTACTAAATAACTTTTGTCAACTGGGGAACTTTTTGAAATTTACATAGAAAATAAGAACAAACTGTGGAGATATATATATTATTTGGAGCTATAATTATATTTCAGAACAGGATAGGAACATGAGGGACCAAATTTCCAAGAATGTCAGTAGAAGTCCAATGTACCCTTGAGTTCATGGTATTGTTAAATTTATTTCTTAGAGAAGAGTTCAAAGGAATGATGGACCCAAAGGAACCAAGTGAAAATGCAAGAACTTACATTTTTAAAGGCCAGGAAAAACATTTTGGGGTAAGTGGCCTTTTCCTGTTCCTAAATTCTCTTCTATTCTCTGATCTATATAGCATTGATAAGCTTCAACCTTCTCTCTAGGCACAGAGACCTTCTGAAATGAAAACTACCTAAACTCCCTTGATAGCAAGTCCCCAGGTTTCAGAGTTCTTAGGAATCTTTTTCTTATAAATAAGCTGAATCTTTCCATTTTGGAAGAAGGACCCTTTCCTTTTGTCAAACTCTGCAGTGAAGGGGATGAAAATAGACAGTTATCTTCTAACATGCCCTCTTGTACAGGAAAGTCATTATTATGTCATACTTTATGTGTAACTGGAATTGGAAGAAGACCTGATGGGTTTGCATTCCTGTTCTGCCAGTTAATATCAATATGTGACCTCCTGCACACGTCTCTTAGTCACTTTCCATTACTAGGTCTCAGTCAGACCTTGTATTAGATAACAACTTTTGTACTAGATAAACTACAACATCCCTCTATCTCAAAATCCTATGAATTTTTTATATTGGCTAGTAGACTGATCATATGAAAAAAATACTTCTATTAAATATTGTTGTAGTCAAAAGTACATTCAATTTAGGGACATAAGACTTGTTATAGAATTGAAAGGGACCAATTCTCTTATATTAGAAATTAAAAAAAAAAACCTGAGGTCTAGAAAGAAAGGACAACCCAAGGTCATTTGGGAAATAAATTTTAAGTTGGTTGATATGTTCCCTTGAAGAGACACTAAGTGAGGAGGTTAGGTGGTACAGTGGATAGAGCACCAGCCCTGGAGTCAGGAGTACCTGAGTTCAAATCCAGCCTCACACACTTAATAATTACCTAGCTGTGTGGCCTTGGGCAAGCCACTTAACCCCATTTGCCTTGCAAAAACCTAAAGAAAAAAAAAGACACTGAATTCCAGTAATACAGTGATCAAGGACAATTCCAAGACTTGTGTTAGAAAATGCTATCCATATCCAGAAAAAGTATCATGGAGTCTGAATGCAGACCAAAGCATACCATTATTGCTTTTTAAAATTTATTTATTTTGCTTTTTCTTTACTGTGATTTTTCCCTTTGGTTCTGCTTCTTCTTTCACTGGAAATTTGCTTAACATGATTGTGCATGTATAACCTCTATCACATTGCTTGCTGTCTTGGGGAGAAAGTGGGGAA
The DNA here is from genome assembly GCF_037893015.1 of Macrotis lagotis. NCBI lineage: Eukaryota > Metazoa > Chordata > Mammalia > Peramelemorphia > Peramelidae > Macrotis > Macrotis lagotis. The sequence goes on along the minus strand of NC_133660.1, from coordinate 210,207,980 downwards.
GGGAGGGAGAGAGAAAAAATTGAAAATCAAAATCTTATAAAAATGAAAGCTGAAAATTATCTTTACATGTAATTGGAAAAAATAAAATACTATTAACTAAAAAAAAATGGAACTCACAAGTCTATTTTTATTTCTTCCTTAAGATCTCCCCCCTTATTTCTCTAAGGAGTTTGTAATCCTGAGAGCTTTCCATAAAAATGAATCATGGGACATTGGAAGAAGCATTTAGTTTAGAGTCAAAGGACTTGTGTTCTAATGCTGGCTTTGATGTTTAATCCCTATATGACCTTGGGCAAGTTACTTCTAAGGTCTCATTGATCTTATTTGTAAAAATTAAGAGTTTAGAGTAGATGACCTCTGAAGTCACTTTCAGCTCTAACTCTATGATTTCTTGATACTGTGTTTATGACTCTGGGCAAGTAACATGATCATACTGGACCATAGTTTCCTTATATGTCAAATGAAAAGGTTAGACTATAATCTTAAGATCCCTTATAAAGCTTAGTGCACACTCCAGTGATTCCCTTCTGGGTTTACTTGTATAATATTCGAGGCCTGGAGATCTTTTTTATAAACATTTCTTTTATCTAATCCAATCCAGTGTATATAGGATAAAAACCCTTGTGTCCAGATTTCCTTTCTTTCCCTGTCATAGATTCTAGAATGGAATAATCACATTCCTCAGTTTCTACCATTTCTATTTCATACAAAGAACTCTTCCTTGTAGAGATTCAGGCTTCATTAGTGGAATCACTCATTGGGTCTTCCATTCTAGAAAAGGCCATAAAATCATTAAGACAAGTTGAGAGAGAGAGAGAGAGAGAAAGAGAGAGAGAGAGAGACAGAGAGACAGAGAGACAGAGACAGAAAGAGAGACAGAGACAGAGACAGAGACAGAGACAGAGACAGAGACAGACAGACACAGACACAGAGACACAGTATTCAGAGACAGGCACACAAGACCTCTGGAAGATAATTGAGTACTTAAAGGCTCTCAGCATTCTTTACTGGACCTCTGTGTCAGTTGTATGCTGTTTCTCTGGACTCTACATCTCTCTCTTTTTCTTTCTAGGGGGTCTGTAATGTATTTTTATTATTTTATTTTTGTTTCTGCTTCCAGTGATTTGTACCTGAATGCTTCCAATATCTGTTTCCTGAGTTTCTTGGCATGAGTATATTTTTGATATGTAATGATTTTTCTTTCTAGACTTTAAATTTCACCTTTCCATCTCCCCCCCCCCATTTATCTACCATGTCCTTTTGAAAAAGTTACCCTCTTCCAGAGACATATTCAAGCGGTGGGTCCTATCCTATTAAGTCTCAGGTATATCCACGAGGTCAGATTTGCCCACTTGTATTGAGTTCTTTAACTTTATCTTACTTTTTACCAATACTTTCAGCATATGTTCTGATGGATTTGTGCTTTCTTGTTAGAAGCATACTGTTGGGAGCAGGGAAGGTATAAAGGGGAGAAGGGGGTGGTTGATTGAGTCAATCAATCAGATCACTTTGCATCATTTAAGGAAACTGATAAGCTTCCTTAGGTGAGATCACATCTGGATTGAATCAATCAATTAGAAGTACAACTGGAGTAACTAGTGCTTGTATTTCTTTCAGTTGAAGTATTTCAACTAGGTACAACAGGAAATCCATTCAGATTGGCTGATTGACTTGATCACACCCTGTGGGATTTGTGTAAATTGAGGAAGCTAGTTTGGAATCAAGGATACAAGTATTTCAAGAAGCTTGGAGTTACTTCTGAAAAGAAATTCCTTTGAGGAAGAGTGTCTCAGTCTAAGATTCTTCACCATCATCACTATAACCTGTGGAAGCCCTTGAAAACTTCAGTTAGTCTGAGAATTAGCATTTTTTTGTTGTTATCTTAGTATGCATGAAACAGCAGCAATACTTGGATTGTGAAAACAATCTAGATGAAGTGAGGAAAGGCAGATTCAGAGTTCCACAATCCATTAGAAAAGGGAGTAAGGGGAGCACCTTGTAAATTCTAGCAAAACAATTTCCAGTTTTTCTGTGGCTGACAAACATGATAAATATCCACTATATACCTTTATTAATGTTAAAAAAATCAAATAAAAAAGATGTGGTTATTTTGGCATAGCCTATTATGGCTGAACCTACACATCAGCTCTTAGTGAGTAGCACTGCTCTTTTGAAATGTTTACAAACCATCGTTTTGAATAATTTGATTTGGGAATGGAGGGGGAAAAAAATCAAACTCTCTGCATTTCAGAACTCAAATTAGCTACAAGTGCTGTTCCTAGGCTCCTACTCTGAGTCCTTCCAGTATATTAAGAAAGTATGCTGCATGGCTTATCCCTTTTACTAGTCCTAATTTCCTGAGCTAAAAAACCTCTTATAAAGCATTATAGAATAAAATCATTTTTTGGAAAATAAAAAATTCCATTTACTTTATTCTTCTAAATGGATCCATCTTCAAATCAATGGTCACATAATGAGACCTTATTTATTAGAAATGAAGCAGTAAAAATGGCAATGCAGTAGCAGCAGGACTTGAGAGAGCAGTCCCTGAGAAATCATAAGTATAAGAAAAACACAGGCAAAAAAATAATCTTGCTGCTGGCTGACTTTTAAAGCAGACCTGTGGTCCAAGGAGCAACTGCATTCCTTTGGATGGTGTTTTACAATTTACAAAGCTCTTTCTCAAATTAACAATTTCTTCACCAACTCTTTATTGAGCTTCTCTTGGATAAACCCATTTAGAAGACTCATGCTAAGGTGGGTTGTCTAAATTCTTTCTACTTTCAATAGATTTTATATTTTCTGTGGAAACTAGAAATCTAGAATCTGTAAATCTTGGACTGGAAAGGATTTAAAAAAATCATCCCCTCTACCCTGGTCATTTTTATAATTTTTACAAATGAGAAAACTGATATCCATGGAGACCAAGGGATATTGATTTTCTCCTAAAACCTGCATCCAACAGTGTCATCACCTCCTTACCTCCTTGTCTACAATGACTCCCTCATGACTCTAGGATCAAATACAAAATCCTGTTATTTTAAGCCCTGCACAATCTAACTCACACCTACCTGTGAAATCTTATTTCATGCTTTAAATCCCTTATTAAACTGTTTTATGTCTGGCAAACACCTTGCCTCCCCTTCACATATTCTCTATTCCAGCCTGTTAGTTGTGACCCATACAGGGTATTCTATCTTGCTTCTAGGCATCATGGCACAAGATGGCATGCTTGACATAGATTTCATGCTTTCCTCCAGATCATAGATCACCTCACCTCCTTTAAAGCATTGTTTAGGTGCCATCTCCTATAGGAGGTCTTTACTGGTTTTCCACATCTCCTCTCCTCTACTAGAAATTATTTTGCATTTACTTGTCCAAATAATATATCACTCCCTTAAAATGTGAGTTCTGAGGACAGGGGTTGTATCATTTTTTGCCTTTGTCTTAATGCCTAAACCCAACACAATGTCTTACAAACTGTATATTCTTAATAAGTATGTTATTGAATTGAACTGAATGAAATGTCTAATTCAAGGTCACTCATGTAATGAGTGGATGAAAGGAGGGAGAGATGGAGAGAAGGATAAGAGGATGGATAGATAGATGAAGGGATAGATCATTTAATTATGCAATTTTTACAAGTCAGGCAGAGTGTTAAAAGTGTTGTGAATACAAATTAAAGGAAAAAGAAATAGTCTCTAACCCTCCCAGAACTTATATTCTAGTGGAGAAATATGACACATAAAAGGAAGCTAAATACAAATCAGTTTTTTAAGAGGGAAGAAGCAATCTAAGAGGGTACAAAGTGAAGAGTAGGAGGAATCATGGATTAGACTGAATCTGGAGTTTTCACAAATGTGGGTTCCAGGGAGAAACTCACTAATTACAGGAAGCAGTATTGGAGGTGGAGGCATCACATGTGTGAGAAAGTCACTGAAACTGAAGAACAGATGTCATTGGGGTGGCTGTGGTCTGGACTCTCATCTCCAAATCTAGGCTATCTCCAGGATACATATTTCCCCAGGAGTGTAGTCAATATGCACCCGAAAGATTGAAATCCACAGTTAATTTTAGCTGAGCATTCATTACAATCATTTCCCCCCAAAACATTTTTAGGCAAGAACTATTAACAGATAATATAGGTCATCTGATCATAAATCTACCCTTGAAAGGGACTTGGGAGGTTATCAAGTCTGGTGACTTCTTTATGCAGTTGAGGAACTGAAATCTAGAGACCTTAAATGACTTGCCCAAGATTACATTCGTATAGTGGATAGGATTCAGGACACCCAGTAACAGCTCTACTTTTATCTCACTTGGTCAGGCAAGTTACTTCTTCATTTGGGGCATAAATTTCCTCCTTCACAAAATGTGGAGATTGGATTATCAGACCCAGAACATTAGGTTCTCTTTAAAGAGCTTAGTAATAAAAAAATACTTTTATAGATGATCTAGCCTAAAAACTCTCAAATGTTTTGGTCTCATGATTGTTTCTACTCTTATAAAATTATAGAGGAGCCTAAAAAGTTTTTGTTTATATGGCTTATATTCATGAGTATTTATCATTCTAGACTTCAAAATTGATAAATTTGAATTATTGGCCTTTTTTTTTGGCAAGGCAATGAATGGGGTTAAGTGGCTTGCCCAAGGCCATACAGCTAGGTAATCATTAAAGGTCTGAGGCCAGATTTGAATTCAGGGACTCCTGACTCCGAGACTGGTGCTTTATCCGCTGTGCCACCTAGCCGCCCTAATAAATTAGAATTATTAATTCACTTAAAATAACCATGCCTAACCCATTACATGTTAAAATAAATAAAAAATTTTCATTAAATATAAATATATTTTCAAAAACTGATAAAAAGGACATTGTTTTACATATATTTTTTCAAATCTCTATAATGTCTTGCTTAATAGAAGACAACCTCATTTTCCTATCTACTTTGTGTTCAATCTATTGTTTTGGTTGGAGTATATGAAGAAAATTTGGCCTCACACAATCAAGTATTTGGAAAAGAGAAGGGTATTAAAAAGGAAAAAACAACAGTTTAGTATTATCATAAAAACTGTTTTGACATCAGAGACTCCATGAAAGGACAACCATTGAGCAATTCCCTCAGTCACTCATTTCTTTCTTTTTCTTATATTTATATCTATCTATCTATCTATTTACATTAAAGATTTTATTTATTTTGAGTTTTACAATTTTTCCCCCAATCTTACTTCCCTCCCTCCCCCACAGAAAGCAATTTGTCAGTCTTTACATTGTTTCCATGTTGTACATTAATCCAAATTGAGTGTGATGAGAGAGAAATCATATCCTTAAGGAAGAAACATAAAGTATGAGATAACAAGATCAGACAATAAGATAGCAGTTTTTTTCCTAAATTAAAGGGAATAGTCCTTTAACTTTTTCCCAATGCCATGGTTCTTTATCTGGTTACAGATGATATTCTCTATTGCAAATAGCCCAAAATTGTCCCTGATTGTTGCACTGATGGAATGAGTAAGTCCATAAAGGTTGAGCATTGCCCCCATGTTACTGTTAGGGTATACTATGTTTTTCTGGTTCTGCTCATCTCCCTCAGCATCAGTCCATGCTAATCTCTCCAGGCTTCCCTGAGTTCCCTCCCCTCCTGGTTTCTAATAGAACAATAGTGTTCCAAGACATACATATACCACAGTTTGCTAAGCCATTCCCCAATTGAAAGACATTTACTTGATTTCCAATTCTTTGCCACCACAAACAGGACTGCTATGAATATTTTTGTACAAGTGGTGTTTTTACCCTTTTTTCATCATCTCTTCAGGGTATAGACCCAGTAGTGGTATTGTTGTATCAAAGGGTATGCACATTTTTGTTGCCCTTTGGGCATAGTTCCAAATTTCTCTCCAGAAAAGTTGGATGAGTTCATAGCTCCACCAACAGTGTAATAGTGTCCCAGATTTCCCACAACCCTTCCAACAATGATCATTATCCTTTCTGGTCATGTTGGTCAGTCTGAGAGGAGTGAGGTGGTACCTCAGAGAAGCTTTAATTTGCATTTCTCTAATAAGTAATGATTTAGAGCAATTTTTCATATGACTATGAATTGCTTTGATCTCCTCATCTGTAAATTGCCTTTGCATATCCTTTGACCATTTGTCAACTGCGGAATGGCTTTTTTTTTAAAATATGACTCAGTTCTCTTATATTTTAGAAATGAGTCCTATGTCAGAAACATTAGTTGTTAAAGATTGTTTCCCAGTTTACTACATTTCTTTTGATCTTGGTTACTCACTCATTTCTCAGAAGAGAAAAACTGAGATCCAGATTAGGGAAGGAATTTGCTCAAGTTCACAAAGGAAGAAAACATCAGAGCTGGACATTTTCTTCAAATGCAGAGACTTTTCCACCACATCATGGTGATATGATTTTCATGACCATATTCCATACTCTAATAGTCGGAGATTAGTATAATGTTATACTATTTGAATGGGGACCACCTCCTGTCATCTATCCTCTAAGACAAGCAAAGCAAGAGCCCCAAGAAGGGCAGAAGAAAAGAGGTGAAATTGTGGATGTGAAGTCAGAGGTACATCTCAAACTCTCCAAGGAAATTCATGATCGGGTTTGTAAACATCAATAAGAGATGAAGAAGCAGGCATGAATCAGGGCTGGATCAACCAGCAGTAACCCAGAGTCGAGATTGACAAGACAGCATTTTCACTTATTGTTCATCTATTAAAATGTTTTCTAGGACTAAATCTGATACAAACTTCTTCATGAAACCATTTTGGGTCTCTTCATCTACCCCCTCCCCAGGTGAACATTATTTCCTAGGTGAATAATTATGGACTAACCTGTATTGCAAACTACTCGAAAGTAAGGACAATTTTATAATTACCATTGTAAACTGGGCTAGATACTTGATGGAAATTGACTGGATAGATGAAAAACTAATACTGTAGATAGGTTCTGAGAGTGGGGCTAAGAAAACTATAGTGATAGGCAAACTCTGATAAAGGGAGATACCAAATCTAATTCTTCAGATTTCCCACAGCATTAAGAAGAGTGCTGGGATCAGAATAAGTCATTGAAGAAATACTTGCTGAATCATACCGATGGATAATTTAGACAGTAGAGTTAATTATTGTAACAACTTTATTATCAGCTTCAACTGAGACTCTCATTCTCCCAGCAAATACTTCCTCTACTTATTTAGAATAAGGAAAGCACATGCAAAAAGGCCGGGAAGTGATAACAGATGCTGGTCTTAATGTTGATAATTTCTAAGTGATAACCAAGTTGTTAAAGGATGCTCATATCAAGATAAGAGAAGTGGTGCAGAGCTCTTCTGGCTCAGGGATCACAACAAATCATTTAAACCTTAGCAAGCATCTAGTGTAACTTTCTCTATTTGAACAGAAGGATTCAAGAGGCTAGTCAATTTTCCCAAGATTATAAAGATAATGAGACATAGAGTCAAAGTTTAGACATAAAGGCAGTGCTTTTTATTATAAGATTTTCAAATTACTTTTTGTCTGGGACTAAGTTTGAGCTCCAAATCAGGGAAAAGAGACCTGAATTTGGCAGTTGGTTCACTATATCTATCATCTATCTACTTAGAGTTGGAAACAATCTTCATACTCATAACATCCAAAATTAGAATAGGTCAAATTGTCCAACCTATAGATTGGAGTTTGGGTTCAAATACCAACAAGCAAGCAATAGCAAGAACAGAGATAAACTAAAAAATGCAGGTCTTAAAAAGTTTTCTCAAGATCATTGGGGAGGGATAGAAAAAGATCTGCCCTTTTCAGAATAAAAACCAACTCAGGATTGAGGAGTCATGCTAAGAACTCTTCATCTTGGATTTGTGATTGAATTGCTGTGCCACTTCTGATAATTCAGTCCCCATCCTTGGTGCTTGGTTTCCTCATGGGTGATGGAATTGAACTGGATGAATTCTCAAGAGTCCATTTCTGATATTCTGTTTTGTAAGTTATATGCTTCATTTCATTACAGTTCAGATCCTGAGAAAGTATTGGAGACCACACACACACACACACACACACACACACACACACACACACACACACACACACTTGCACACTTGCACACTCTCATTATCTCACTCATACACTCTCACTCACTCACTTTCACTCACACTCATACACTCACTCCCTCTCACTCTCCCTCCCTCTCTCTCACTCTCTTTCTTTCACTTTCTCTCCTTCTCCTTTTCTTTCTCACTCTCCATCTCTTACTCTTCTCTCTCTCACTCTCACATGTACCCTCACTCACACACACACACACACACACAAACACACTCTCAACACCTATTTATAATGCATATAAGTATACACCATCCAAGTTACTGTAGTGTCAGAATACAGTTCTTTGCATATAGAATATGTGCATATAGAATCTGATAACACTACATTAAATTGAAGTATTACTTCTAGTGGTAACATTGAATGGAAAATTTCCCATCAGAAAGACCTGGGTTCAAATCTCAAAACAAATACTTATTAGTCAGCAAGCATTTATTAAGCACTTATTAAGAAGAAAGCACTTAAGGACTTTGGAACTCATAATTCAATTCAATAAATATTTATTAAATGTCTAGAGTATACTAGACACTATATTATGGGAAACAAAGAAAGACAACAGCAATACCTACTTTTAAGGAATTCAGAATCTAATTGGGATGACAATACATTTTACTTCCATTCTCCCAGCAACTGACCCTAGGTAAAATTTAAAGGAGTGAAAATTTGTTCTTATTATCCTCCCCTGTTCCCATATGTGTATATGCATCTTTTTTTTTTATTCCTCCTGAGGCAGCATTTAAACTTAGATCCTCCTGATTACAGGGCTGGTACTCTGGTCTTGGAGTCAGGAGGGCAAGAATTTGAATCCAGCCACAGGCACTTGCCACATACTAGCAGTGTGACCTTGGGCAAATCACTTAACCCTGATTGCCTTTCATCCAGTGCCACCTCCAATCATCCTGATTCCTATCTGGCCATTGGACTCAGATGACTCTGGAGGAGAAAGTGAGGCAGGTGACTTAGCACAGCATCCCCCTCCCTCAAATCCAATTCATGTGCTCGTCATGGCATCCCCTCCCTGATGATATGGTCTTCTTTGAGAATGAAGGACAAACAACAAACAGATCCTTATTCCTCCTACACCATTCTTTTCTCACCTACTCTTTTCCCCACTCCTTTCTTTTCCCAGTATTTGATTATAATGGATTTTCATCTTGACCTCCTCTATATTTGCATTAAAAATGAAAATCAATAGCAGACACCATCCATTTCTTAAATTCTGAGATTGTTTCTGTCAGCTCAAATCATTGCTGCTGGTTTGGGACAATTTCCCAGAGACACATGAGGCAACATCATAGAGTCAATACAGCTCTGGATTTAGATATTTGAAAATGTTTTGCTATTCTCTTGCTAAAGATCTAGGGAAAAGTCTCATCATCTCTCTATCTTCATTTCTAATAGAGATTTTATGAGAAATAAGTGCAACATATGACAAAAGGTTGTGGAAAATATAATTTATTATATAAATATAGGGTGCAATATGGTAACAAGAGTTATATGTTGCCCAGGGACTATTAATTGATAAATTATCAAAGCTATTTGACCTTAGATAAGATAAATAGAAAACTGAAAAAAAATTGAAGTAGTAGAATAACATACATAGCTACTCTTCATCATTCATTTTTTTTTGCAAGGCAAATAGGGTTAAGTGGCTTGCCCAAGGCCACACAGGTAATTATTAAGTGTCTGAGGTTGGATTTGAAGTCAGGTACTCCTGACTCTAGGGCTGGTGCTCTAACCACTGAGCAATCTAGCTGCCCTGTCCTTCATTTTTTGAAGAAGGCCATGACATCAGGGAAGTGATGCCATGATGAGCACATGAATTGGATTTGAGGGAGGGGATGCTGTGCTAAGTCATCAATCTCATTTTATCCTCTGGAGCAATCTAGGTCCAGTGGCCAGATATGAATCAAGACATCTAAAGATGGCCTTGGATGTGAGGCAATCAGGGTTAAGAGACTTGTCCAAGATCACACAGCTAGGAACAGTTAATTGTCTGAGGCTAGTTTGAACCTTTGTCCTTTTGACTCCAGGGTCAGTGTTCTATCCACTGTGCCACCTAGCTGTGCCAACATATGTAGTAATGAGAAAGTATCAAGAATGACAAAATACTGGGGAAAGTTTTCATTATTCAACAACAAAAAATTGTTGTGAAAACATCAAACTATTAAGAAAATGCAAAGGGATACCCCTCACACTATATACAACACTAAATTTACCATGACTCAATGACTTAAATATAATTTTTACAATCCAATAACCTGAAGGCTATCATCTAGTTTTTAACTCCATTATTTTACAAATAAGGAAACTGAAGCCAAGAGAGTTTATATGACTTTTGTGGTTAAAGATAACAGATAAGTGTGGCTGGGGCAGAAGTCATATCTAAGTCTTGGGAGTTCAAATTCATAGCCATTTCTACTTTATCATTCCTAAAATAAAGATATTTGATTAGCAACCATGTGGTTCAAATAGATGGAGCACTGGACCTAGAGTCTGGAAGACTCAAGTTCAAATTCAGCCTTAGATATTTTTACTCTAGGTTTGTGAGCTTAGAGAATACAAACTGTCTGTGCCAATTTTTTCCATCTGAAAAATGGGATTAATAATTGAATATATCTCCTAAGATTGTTGTGAGGAAGTTTCTAAATCACTCTGCAAACTTTAAAGGGCTATATAAGTGCTAGCTGGCTAATATTATTATAGCAACCACAAAAAAAAAACATTTTCAAAGCAGGAAAAAAAAACCTTGAAGAAGGGAAAGAAAAAAGTATTTCCTCATATATATGTATTGGGTAAAAATCCATCACTAAAGTTTTTAAGGAATTGTCACAAATGTATGTCATGAAAATAGAAACTGAAACAGCTTCAAATTTTTCTTTACATTCTCTCTTTAAATTGTTAACATTAATTAGGGACAAAAATAATAATGCTGGTATAGTTATGATGGAACAGGCAGGCTAGGATACCACTAGCACAACTGTGAATTGGACAAGTGTTTTCTGAAAGCAATATGGAACAAGGTTGCCAGAGTTAGACAAACGAACTAACTTTGATTCTCTACTACTTACTAGCCCATTGGTTACCATTACTGGGACAAATATTCCAAAAAAGTTATTGAAGAGGAGCAGCTAGGTGGCACAGTGGGTACAGCACCAGCCCCAGAGTCAGGAGGACCTGAGTTCATATCCGACCTCAGATAATTACCTTAATACTTACCTAGCTGTGTGGCCTTGGGCAAGCTACTTAACCCCATTGCCTTGCAAAAACCCTAAAAAATAAAAAGTTATTGAAGGGTGGGTGTATGTATGAATGAGGCATATCTTGTATAAACATATTCTTAATAGCTCTAATTGAAATAGAAAACCAACCTACAAAGAAATGAGAAGAGGAAAACAAATTGTGCTTCATGGAGGTAATTTGTTGCTGATGTTACTTAGTTGTTTCAGACACGTCTGACTCTTTGTGACCCTGTTTGAGATTTTCTTGGCAAAGATACTGGAGTGTTTGCCATTTCCTTCTCCAGGTCATTTTATAGATGAGGAAACTGAGGCAAACAGGATTAAGTGATTTACTCAGGATCATCCAGCTAGTGTCTGAGGTCAGATCTGAGCTCAAGCAGATGAGTTTTTCTAGCTTCAGGCCCAAAACTATTCACTGAGTGCCTGTGAGGATAATATAATTATATTGTCAAAAGAAACAATAAATATAAAGAATTAAAAGAAATATGGAAACACATAATGAAGTGATACAGAGTGAAAAAAGTTAATGAGTAAAAATCATTGCTAAGTATCTGCTGACAGTTAAGTACTGTAAAGAAGAAGACAAGTTCAAATTAGTCCTTAGATGCTTTCTATCTCTTGACTCTGGGTAAGTCACTTAATTTTTGCCTGCCTCAGTTTCCTCAACTGTAAAATGAGCTGGAAAAAGGAATGACAAACCACTCTAGTATCTTTGCCATGAAAACCTGAAACAGGATCATGACATGCCTATAGAAATGACTGAACAAAAAAGCATTTTCTAGGTCCTGCTTCATATACTTAATAGCTGTTTGACCCTGGGTTAGCTACTTAAGAAACATTGTCTGGATGTTTGTAAAATGGGGATAACAATGACACCTTTCTCCCAGGATTGTTTTGAAGATCAGGCAAGGTTCTATTTGTAAAGCTCTTTACAAATCTTAGAGCTCTCTGTAAATACTAGCGATGATCACGTCAGACACTGTGCTGTATGCTGAGGTTAGAAGTACAAAGAACAAATCAATGTCTATAGCAAAGAGCTCATGTTCTAATGGCAGAGGGGAGACAGCAATTGTGTCTGCATACACACACATATGGTGATAGATTTTCACTTTTTAGATCTTCATTTACTTTTTCTTTTCATGGAACTTTTGGATGGAGAGGAGGACTGGATGGGAGAGATGCAGAGGTAGAAACAGGAATAATCAGCAACTGATTAGATATGCAGGATGAGGGAGAGGAGAGAGTCAAAGTTCTTTCTGGAATTCTGAATCTGGAAGTCTGGAAGGATTGTGTTCATAATGGTCAGAAGATTGGAAGAGGGGACAGTTTGGGGAGGAAACACAATGACAAGTTTTAGACATGCTGAATTTAAGATGTCTTTTCAATTTATATTTTATTTGTTTTGTATCCATCCTCATACTATATGAAGTCCTTGGTGACAGGGATTCATACTACACCTCTACATAGTATATACCACCACTTAAGAAGTGTTGGCAAAAATGAATTATTAGCAAATGAGTACTAAACAGTTTACAAGCTGACTATAACTAGATAATAACAATACCAACATGTTAAAGTTATATGTGTGGAAAATTTTTTAAAAAATTAAGAAAAAATCAATTATGCATGTATTCCTATGTGAAATTTGCCATATACATCTTTGGGCAAAGGGTTAACAATCAGCAAATATAATAGTGGAAGTTGAAAGACAAATGGTAAATAATTTACTGTCTCTTGGGGATATTTGTTGCTATAAGTATCTGGAACATTCTTTTTTCATTCTCTTTTAGACGTGTGTATATTTTAATACTCATATTTATTAGTGGGAATATAAAATATCAATGCATTTTATAATATATAGATAAATTAATATCTATAGGTCTGTTATTCTCTTTCTATCTAACTATTCTCTTTCTCTTTCTTATTATAGAAAGCATGATATTCCTAGTAGATAGAGGTTTATGAATTAGATAAGCTTGACTCAAATTCTGCATTGCCACATCCTATGGCACCTTTGCCTATCACTTAACCTTTCTCATAGTTTTATTTTTCTCTGTAAAATGAGAGGACTGGATTAAATGATTGCTAAGTTCTTTTCCAATCTAAAACCTATGATTATTAAGTTTTTACTCTCTAAAACCTTAAATATAGAATTTTCAAATAGAGGCACTAATTAGAGTAGGGAGGGAAGAGCCCTATTTTTCTCTACAGGGAAGAGACCAGGGCTTCAGCCACATGTACTCAAACCAAGAAGGATGGATATAACTGTAGCACTGCAAGGCCATCCAATTTATTTTTGTTTATTGGTTTATTTCTTCTCCCAAGCTTTCCCATTGCTTCAGATTAGTATGAACACCAATGGCATATGAGTCAAAGCAAGAAAACAAATAGGCAAGGGAAGGCTGAACCCAACAGAACTGTTGATCCCTTCTCTTAAAATGCTAGAAACAGTCTTCCAGTGGCTATTCCTCAAACAACTCATCTTCATTTTCTTGGCCATTCTTGTGACAATGAAGGAAAGGGTTGACCCTGGAAAATGTTATTTGTTCTTTAGAAGATATATCCAGATAAATTTCTACATTTCAAAAAAGACAGGGGTTCAAGATAAGCATATTTTTCAAGAGTGTAGCAGAGTAAGACAAAGATGGTTGTTTCAAACAGCATAAAATACATGGTGATGAAGAAGTTTGAATGTCATTCATTGGTCAATTTAATAAGATCAGAGAATTTCAGAATTAGAAGGGATTATGAATTTTGGTCCTATCTCCCATTCAAAGTAGTTATCTCATATGCACAATTCCAGTCACCCATCATATATTTTTAAGAGTTTGCTTCTTTAGTCATAATATAATTATCAACTGATGCCTCATTATCTTTAAACTGTTTGGAATAGGGGTTACGATATAATGTTCCTCCACATCTTAGGTTCAATTAGAATAATAGGTCTTGAAAAATTGGGCAGCAATGTGTCCTACCAAGAGATTCAAGACACAGCTTTCAGATGTTAATAAGATTAGATTTTTCAATTCACATTTGAATTGTCCCTTGAAGTGAAGTGATAGGGAGGGAAGAGAGAAATTTATGGGATTCATATTTTGCTTAGAACTTGTATACCTAAAGAATGATATCATATTTAAATCTTGGGAAGTGATAAAGAATAGTGTTTAGCAAAGGAATCAGCCAAGAAAAATGAATTAATTAAGCATCTAATTTTTACCAGATTCCATGCTGGGATTGAGAGACACAGGAACAAAAATGAAACAATCTCTTCCCTTTAACTGGGGAGACAGCTGTACACTGGGGGGGGGGGGGAGGAGACAACATACACACACACAAAAATATAAAATAAATATAAGGTAATTTTTAAGGGGAAGGCACTAGTAGCTGGAGTTATCAGGTAAGACCTCATGTAGGAGGTGGTGTTTTAACTAAACTCTGAATAATAGATGACCTGTTTAGAGTAGAAGTAGTGGAAAGGATTTGAAGACAAATTGACTGACTAAAAACCTTCTCTTTTTCTCTTTAGAACAATTCTGAACAGAAGAGAGTCCAGACATCCTCAATTTAGGAAGTCAAAAGAGCATTTAACTCTAATGTCCTTTTGATGGGCAGAGAAAAGTGAAGAACCAACTTATCTTTCTCTGCTAGTTTTGGAGTTGTAAAGTCTTAATCATATGTCAAAGTAAATGTAAGGACCCACTAACACTCATGGTGTTCTCAATCATTCTCAGATCGCCTAATCTGCTTATTTTATGCTTCCCCTACTACAACTTCCCAGGAAGAAGGTCCATGCAGAGAGGATTGAGAACTCAGAACTGTTCCGTTTAGAATCTTTGAAAGTTCTTCCTCATTGCTTCCCTGATTTTGGAATTATTCTGCCTACGTGACCCTAGGTACTAGTGTACATAATATCATTGGTCATTTGCAATGACTGATGGCACATGCCTCCAAATACAATTTTGATCCTCATTTGCCCTATGTGTTATGGATTGCAGTATGATGTAATGAAAGGAAGGAAGAATTTATAGTTAGAAGACTAGTTTGAATTTTATTCATATTTACATGCTAGGTGCTTTTAGATAACCAACTTAACCTTCATGGCTTTGGTTACCCCATCTTTAGAATGAGAGGGTTTGACAATATGGATGATCTCTAAGGTCCTTTTGTTTTGTAATGAAATATGTTAGATAAATGAAAGTTAATCTTAGGCAAAAACTCAGTCCTTCAAGATCCTACACCTATACTAGCCAGTCATCTATATTTGGAACAGACACTGAATGAATAAGTAAAAATAAAAACAAAAATATTAAGTCATTGTTCTATGTCCAGAAATGTGCTAAGCACTCTAGATAGAAATAGAAAAAGAAGATAGTCTCTTAAGAAACTCACATTAACTAGGGGAGAATCCATAAAGAAGGGTTTAGTTGTAGATCAAATGAACAACCAGAGGTCCTAAGGGTTCAGAGATAGGGTAGAGGACAAGACATAAGCGTCCCTGCCCAGACTAGTGGGAAGCCAGAAGGAAATTGAATGGAGCAATTAAGATTAAAGGTCAGAGTCAAGTGAGGATTCTGAGTTCACTTTGGCAGGATTGGGAGTAGGGGACTGAAATCTTGGAGGGGTAGAAAAGGCAGGTAGTATTGGAAGAAGGTTGGTAATAGTCTATGGGATAGCCTAGGACAGGGAATGTAATAGGTGGTCCGAACAGGAGACAGTTACCCCAAGATGATTTCCACTTACTTTCAACTCTAATCTCTTATAATAGCATTGCATTAGCTATTTACTCACTCTTCTTCTAAGTATAGAATTCTACTTCCCTCTTTACACATACTCTATATTGCCACTCCACATGTCTAGTGGTTGGTTTCTAAGCTATGCTTATTCCTCCAATTGCCAGCATCAAGAGAACATCCTGCCTATTTATTGCTTGGGATGCGTGTGTTGGGGCTAATTTACAAATATGGGAAGCAGCTAGTCCTCTTTAAATAGTATACACAATGGCTCCCTCTTTAATCTTTATTGGTAAATCCAATCCAGCCCAAGAGAGGAAACCTAATTCTAGTCTGTTCCAGTCTATATTCACAAATGTTATGTGTCTTTTGTCTTTAGAATTGCTGGTAAAAATTAAATCCTAACTTCTTTCTCCCTCCCTTTTGGGAAAAATTCTCCCTATTTATTCAAAGGAATTTAGTCAGCTGAACATCTTTTGGCCCAGACTGTAAAATGCAGTCACAGTTTGATATGGTGCTGTTTCACCCCAAAAATCTCTTCCCAGAAAAAAACTTTATCAAACTGACAAAATTTGGTGAAAAGAGTTTTTTAATTATTTCCTAATTAAGTGATTAATTAATACTTAGTATTACTAAAATAATTTCAATGATAGGAAAGTGTGGTAATAAGGAAAAGACACTAAGCTTAGAATTTATCAAATAAAGTTACTGGATTCATCTAGGGGTCATGGACTCTTGGTGTCCTGGTGAAGTCTCAAAAAACTTTTTTAAATGCATAAAACTTAATACATGAGATTATAAAGCAAACAAGTTATATTGAAATAGGGTTTTAAAAATAATAGGTAAAAGCCATTAACTTAGTTGATCTCTTGGGTCCTTTACAGTTTCAGCATTGTATAAATTGAGTCACATCACTAGATTTGTACTCAAAAGACTAAAAAAAATCTTAGATCTATAACCTTCCAGCTGTTAACATCTTAGATTAGTCAATGACTTTCTCCAAGTTTCTTATAAATTGAATGGGCTGTGCAATAGAATCTTCAAGATCTTTTCTAACCTCAGATCTATGATCCTATGATTTTGTGATCTGGGTTCAAGATGTAGCTCTGACACTTATTAGCTATGTGATCTTGAGGAAGTAATTTGACTCTTCTGAAATGATTTCCTCATCAATAAAATTCACGGAATGATACTTACTGTAGCTACTTTCCAGATCTGTTGTTAGTAAAATGCTGTGTAAATCCTGGAGCATTATTGAAATGCAAGTTGTCATTATAATTCTAAAGCAGCTCTTTCTATAATTCTATAATCATTAAGATTTCCTATGTTCACCCCCCCCAATCATCTCCTTATAGTTAAGTGAGGGAGCCACATTTTCTTTTCAGGCTTCAGATGTTTACTCCCAAGCGCCAATGATACTTTTACCTGGTGCACAGATGGGTCATTTTTGTTTCTTACAAATCTCATGAGAGCTATTTTCAAGATTCTCTCACCTCATTCATTAATAAGTAAACCCATGCATCCTAGATATACCCTCTGGATATAGAGATGAATATATCATTTACAAATTCAAAACTGAAATATTGCAATAAAAAGCAATCTGAAAAGTAAAGAGTTTGTAATAAAGAGAGATGAAGAAACTGAAAGAAATCTACAGTGATATAGAAATATAATACCTTAAAATAGGTTAGATATCTGGAGATGCCCAGAAGAGCATCAATAAATATGCATAAGGAAACATGAGAACATCTGTTTCCACAATCAGAACAACTGGGAAGCTACTGTTACTTCAATAAAAGAGGCTGGACAGTTTAGCTATGGGGTCAGAGAGGCAGCAGTTACTGTCAATAATCCTCTTGAAAACTCCAGATCCTTTACCTTTCTAAGTTCCCATTCAAATGACAAATAAAAATTAGAGAACTCAAATCTCTAGGTTGGTGTTAAATGCTGGTCCACTA
Source organism: Macrotis lagotis (assembly GCF_037893015.1). Lineage (NCBI taxonomy): Eukaryota > Metazoa > Chordata > Mammalia > Peramelemorphia > Peramelidae > Macrotis > Macrotis lagotis. The sequence goes on along the minus strand of NC_133660.1, from coordinate 210,189,950 downwards.
GACGATTGTTGTAAGTCTGGTTATCTGAGAAAGATGGGAAGCAAGAGCCAGATAAAGATTCTTATGAGGGAAATAAGTTGATTTCAGGAAGACCTGCTCTTCTTAGGTGGCTTTTCCTATGTGTTCATCTTTAACTGTGGTGTATTCATCCTTGGAGAAATCTTGTAAGGTCATGTTGAAGGCTGAACAGAAAACATAACAGGACGGGGCAGCTAGGTAGTACAGTGGATAGAGCACCAGCCCTGCAGTCAGGACTACCTGAGTTCAAATCCGACATTAGTGATTCATTTGTGTCAGACAGATGCTTCCTTGACAAAACAATTTTCAGTTTTCCTTGTTCAATGAAAAAGGGGATTGATTTGGAATCAGTGTACTAGGGTTTAATCAGAGTTTTGCTATATATTACCCTTATGATCTTGGATTATTTGGGCTTTACTTGGTTATATCCTATCAGAGGTTAGGTCCATTAATTAATAGTACCCCAAGAAGATGGAGAACTTGAGATCATATTGTTGCATAGGCTATAATGAGCATCATTATTCAATTATTATACTCAAATATTCAAATATTATACTAGATTATATTGCCTCATGATTTTCTATTCTAGATCACACTATTTTCTGTATTTTGCTGTTATAATGATATCATTAATAATAATTCACATATGTAAACTTGAAAAAGCATATATTAAAACTTTCTCCATAAAGTTTATTTCATTTTTAACCATTCCCATTATTACTAAAGGTACCACTATTATTTCAATAACTCAGACTTACACTCTTGGTATCATTCTTGATGCTTCATTCTTACTTATTCTACATATCTAATTTGTTGTCAAATCTTTCCATTTCTATCTTCAAAACATATGTCATATAAGTTCTCTTTTCTCATTTCATACAGCCAACCCCCCCTCCAGTACAGACCCTTATCAACCACTCCTTTGTACTATTTGCAATTTTAACTGATATTATTATCCCACCTCTTCCTGTTTTATCTATCTTCTACCACTCAGTTATCAAAGAAATTTTCCTAAAGCACAGGTCTGATCATGCCACTGCTCTACTCTATAAAGTCTTCAGCTCCTTACTACCTTCAGAAGCAAATTTTAAGTTCTCTGATATTTAAAACCCGTCATAACCTGACCCCTCCTCACTTTAGTCTTATGCTTCATTCCCTTTTATACATTATACAACACTTTTTTGGGGGAGAGTATTTTATTTTTGGCCATTTGTTTGTTTTAGATGTGTCCAACTGGGTTTTCTTGGCAAAGGTGTGGTTTGCCATCTCCTTCTCTAGCTCATTTTACAAATGAGGAATCTGAAGTAAAACTGATTAAGTGACTAGCTCAGAGGTCACACAATTCGTAAATATCTGAGGCAGGATTTGAACTCTTATCTTCCTAACCCTAGGCCTGACACTCTATCCACTTCACTACCTAGCTGCTTACAACTGATTTATACTGACTTATTTTATCTTCCTCACGCACTACTCTATATCTCCTGACTCTGTTCAATTGCATCAATTGTCTCCTTTTAACATCTTCCTTTATGATTTCAGCTTCAGTCCTATCTTCTGCCACAGACCATTCCTGCTATCTATCCTATTAGAATGTGAGTTGTGTATACTTCTTTCTATATGCTTAGCAAAATTCTTTGTACATAGTAAGCACTTAGGATCAGGATCAAATGGGCTAATAGTTGTAATAGGTACTTATCATAGTGATTGGCACATTGTAGATACTGTATAAATACTTCCTTAATAAATGATATTGTTCAACTGACTGGTGTCCACACTATAGCAATCATACACTTATAAGCTATGATTCCTAATTCTTGCTTCTTAGTTCATTAATAAACTATTATTCTTGCTGCACATTAGCTACTTTCAATGGCAACTAATTTGGTAGATCTGATTCATCAGTTATTCCCCCCTCCATTCCCCTTCCTTTTCAGTATAAATTTAGATTCTATTTGCTTGCAAATACAGCCTTACTAGCCTCTATTAGACATACTCCATCCTTGACCAGGAGCCTGTTACTCCTATATTTTAAGCTGTGCTCCAGCAATCTAAATCCTATTCTCAGATACAATATTCTTCACTGGATATCCATTTCTCAAATATGTTTTTTCTCTTGAAAACTGCTTTCTTTCTTACTTTTAAGATACAGCACTGTGCCAATAAAGTCCTTAATATCTTCCTCAAGACCCTATCAAATTTAGTAAAAATTTCTGACTGGTAATACCATTGTGCCCTTGTAAATCATAAAAAAAGGGGTAGTAGTCAAGCATTTTGACAAATGTTGGGAGGCTATCTTATGTCTTGGTTGCATGCCCAGAGAAGACACCAATTTCCTCTGTTGATGTAATCAAGTTGATCAGTATTAGACTTCGCATCTCTCTGCAGGAAGTTATCAACCACCATTACTCTTTTCTTCTTCCTTTGACCCTTACTTCTCATTAGACAGTTCCTATTGAACTATATCATAAATTCTTTGGAGGTTAAAAATGGAAGTTATTTTCTCCTTGGAGCATTCTTTATTTTTTATGGGAGTGCTTCACTTTTTTTTAGTTCAAGTATTTAGGCGTCCTTCTTTTCTTCTTTCTGCATTACATTTCTTTCCCTTTCAATCTACTGATGCAACTCAGGATACAATTGTGCCTCTATCTTCTTCCTCTTTGTTTTCAATCACAATCACTTTTTGAATTTTTTTAATGTATACTTAATTTTCTCAGTTTACTTAGAATATGGATAGACCCTGTCTTCATCTATTTTAGGAGGAAGACAGCTTACATTTTGAGCATAAAGAACAGTCACTTGATTGAAGTAAAAATACTAATCTAGTATGCAGTGCTGATAATTGCATTCTGTTCTATACAGTAACACTCTAGACTCCTATTCAATACTATGATTTTCTACAATATACCATCTTATACCGTCAAGTAATAGAAATTGGAAACTTAAAAATGTGGTATAGTAAAGATGCAGTATAGAAAAGAAAACTCGATGTGGAATCAGGGGACTTGGGTCTGAATTCAATCTCTGTTTTTTGCCTATGTGATCTGGGACAAGTCAATTGATCACTTTGGGTTTTTATCTCTTCACTTGTAAAATGAAGGAGTTAGGCTGGTTGATCTCCAAGGTACCTTTTAGCTACAAATACTGTGATCCTTTGAATTCTCTCTTCAACAATATGGCAAGAATTTGCGATTTCACCAGTGTGGGAACTACCTCCACCAATGCAGCTCTCAACCCATCTATAAACTCAACAGATAAATCCTAGTGAGTTGCCTGAGGGTCATGAGTCCTTAAAAAATCCCAAAAGGAACACTTAAAAAGTTCATAAAATTCTGCTACTGGGTAGAGAATTCTAATGTGAAATCTCAGCATGTTGTAGTAAAAAAGAACTTCAATTCTTAAGCATAGCCATGCCTTTGTGTTGGTTAGATCAGAAGAATTCTAAAGTCAGTATGTTTTGTTCTAATGGGATTAAATAGAATTAAAATCTGATTTTCCAAAAGAAGACAGGAATTGAATTTATGTTCCATATGTGTATTAGTCAAGATGACCTTGAGGGGAAACAGGATGCTTTTCTTTTATCTCCCTTTCAAAACAACAGGCAAAAATCCTTTAATAGAAGTAGAAATACAATGCTTTCTAGTCCTCACTTGTCAATAATATAACTATATAGCATTGAATTACTCATTTCATTTCTGTATGTTCAGTTTCTTTATCTGTACAATAGAGAATAACTGCCCTATAATATGCCGCAGGAATGATGTGGGGTTGAAATGAAATTTCTTATGTTTAATAAGTATAATCAATTAAATATTTGTGAGGCTATATTTGAAAGGGCCTTTGTTTGTTCAAGGGTCAGCTAGATGGCATATGGATAGAATCCTAGGCCTGTGATCAGGAAGACTTGACTTCAAATATGATCTCAGATACAAGCTGTGTGACCCTGGGCAAACTGCTTAACTTTCTTTGCCTCATTTTCCTCATGTAAAATGGGCTGGAGAAGGAAATGGCAAACTAATTTGAGTATTTTTGCCAAGAAAAGCCCAAATGGAATACAGAAGAGATGGATACAACTGAACTGAAATTACTCAACAGACAATACCATGTCTGCTCAGAGATTGGGTAACTGGGTTAGTGGGGGAAACAGGGCCTACAGGCTAGAGGCTATGCACATATAAGGGACAGAGATAAGACTGGACTTCTGATTTAATTATTACAGGACATATTCAGTTGAAGAAACTCCCTCTACCAATGCAGGCTGGCACCATGCCAACCAATGATAATCATAGAGAACTGATGGGGTGCTGAGACTTTTAGTGACTTGCTGAGGATTTCAGCCCAGGTATTCCTAACTTTGAGTCTGGATCTCTATTCATGCTATTTTTCAATGTACAAAAATAATGTGACATTGAAAAAACTTCTTTTTGAGAGCAGTTTTGAATAAATATGCTAATTCCTTCCAATCTCAACATTTCAATTCAATAAACATTTATTAAACACCTGTTTTAGGCATTGTATTAAGCTCTGGGGATATAATTGAGGAGAAAAACAATAGTTTTCTTTTCCTCAAGAAGTTTATAATTTACTTGGGGAGGACAACACACAAAAAGAAGCTGAAAAGTAGGGAGAGCACCAGGGAGTTCCCAGCTGGGGGGCAGCTTCATATGGTTGAGCCACTAATAGAAAATGCAGAGTTACCTACAAAGTTTTGAACTCTCTTTAAAGATAGACTTTGGGAAGAATTTATTGCTTTACCTAATAATCATCCAATAAAAGGGGAGATTAACTCTGAAGGAATTCAGAAAATGTTGAGAATCAAAAACTGTCAATCAATACACTTTTTATTAAGTACCTACTGTGTGCAGTCTGTAGGGTAGTGAGATTTCAGGTCATCAGCTTATTCTGGGGAAGCAAGATGTTCCACTGATAGAAAATACAATGGCCTACAAAGTTCTGAACTCTCTTTAAAGATAGAATTTGAGAAGAATTTATTGCTCTAGCTACTAGCCCTCCAATAAGAGGGGAGCTGAAGGAGTTCAGAAAGTGTTGAAGATCAAAAACTAAGTCACTCAATAAATTTTTATTAAGCACCTACTGTGTATAATCTGTAAGGAGATGAGATTTCAGGTCATCAGTTTATCCTTGGGGAAGCATGATATTCCATGGAGTCAAAACTAAATGGATACCATGGATGGAAAACAGAATTAACTGAGACCAGGGTCAATTTGTCTTTCTCTTGGGATAATTTAAAGATTTGAGAGACATTGTGTCTGGGTAATTAATAATTTCATTAATTATGCTAGAATTTTTGTTGATAAGAGTCAGTGATATTCTTGAATGACAAAGATACCTCATGGAATCCACTTAGCACCTATATGTGCTTGGAAGGGTGGGTATTCCTGAAAGTGGCAATCAATTTTGATTGTCAAATAATGAAAGAATATTATTCTTAGGGATGCACTTATTCTGTTGAATATCATTGTCACATCTTATATGACAATGAACTCAATGAACCCAATGAACCCAAATCTTGGTTAGAGAGACTTAATTTCCATATTACCTATTACCTGTCTGACAAAAGGGAGAACCCACCTATTCCCAGATCTTTTTGAGTAAACACAATTAGCAGGAATCCACCCATTTGCCTAATTTCTGTGTTTACTGTGTTTAATTAGATCTTAGCCTGGGTAAATCTTTGACCAAGATCTCTTGCACTGGTGATTTCTGAAGGACAAAGGAGAAAAAGGAATAAACTTTGGCCCTAATTCAACAACTAGTAATTAATTACAAGAGAAATAATTATTTCTTTGATTTTGCTAGTTTGGGAGTTGTGAAACCTTTCTGTCATGTGTCAAGGTAACTATTAAAAGTTCCCTTTGACACACTGATCTCAGTCACTCCCAGATCTCCAAGTCTGTTTACTTTATGTTTCCCTTTCAACACATTCCTTGTCCCTGCAGAGACTTCTGGGAAAGTACAACTGTATTATTTAGAGATAGGATGCTTAGGAACTCTTGAATCTGAAATTACTTACACTACCTGGCTGACCTTATATCTCAAAGCATATCATATCTTTGACTAATTGTAAGGGCTGGAGGCTTCTTTAACTACTAGAAATTTCCCTTGCCTGGAATTCTGATCAGTAATCAAAATTTTCACCTGCTTCTTCCATGCACTTAGATCACCATGTCCTGCAGACATATTGGTAACTGACTCAATCCAGTTTTCAGATTATATCCTTTTCCCATTTCTGGGCCCTTCTCCTGTAGCTCAATTACAAACCCTTGACAGTTCTGCCTTAGGTAGAGTCAGACTTATTTACCTGAAATGATTTCTTTAATAGCAAAATTTTCTGTGAGAGATAATTTAAGGAAGGAACTATTAGACACCTGTTATTTTCTCCCTGATGGTATGCTCTTTAACTTAAATATATACTTAGCATGCCTTGCTGGAACCACTCACATTTTGACCAGTTTCTACTTTATCAAAAATAATATAGGTATTCCATACCTTAGGCAATGAACTGCTCCACTTGTTGAGATTCTTTCTTTCCCACTGGTACTGATACCCTTTTGGTTCTTGGCTCTTTACTGAGCTTCTGGTCACCTACCTTGCTTCATCCTCTTCATTCTTTTCTCCTGGGCTGTTGCTAATCTATCTAGGTTCTGACTTATTCTTGTTCTCTTTGTTCCATTCTTTCTACACTTCAAGCTTAGCTTTGCCATTCACTAATAGCCTTGCTTTAATTTTTAGTTCCTACCTATACTATTCCTGATCTATCAACTGATTCTAGAACTCCAGTTTTTTCTGTGACCATGAGTTTCTTGGCCATTTCCTAGACTCAGTTGTTTTACATGATAATGCTTCTCTTTTATACTTTATCTCACCTTAACTCTTCTCAAGTCAGCTTCTTGCCTATCTTTCTCTCTCCCATTTCTACCTGTGTTCCTAATCTAACCAAACAGGCTTTCTTCAAACTTCTAATAATCTGAGTTTATTCAGATTGACTATTATTTGTGCCTCTCCAAAGCCCAAGTCTACACCTTCCCTCCTGTCAACATTGGGATGATCCAGGCACTCTGCAAATGTGAATTGTTATCAGTTCTGTCAGAAAGCCCCACAACCAGCTGTGGACCCAGGTTTGCATCCTGAACAAGTTGGCTTTCAGACAAAAAACAGCCCTTTCAATTTCCCGGAACACCCAAGTCAAAGCAATGCAAATGTGAATTTGGGTTGGGCTACCTATCACCAGAGTTGGAATTTACAGATGCAAAGAAAGGCCAGAACACATGGAAACAGATGCTATTCATGAAATGCAAAACACCCTAGCAAACCTGATGTGTCATATTAACTGAACTTCATCTGGCAGGCTGCACCTGAAGTGCTGACTCCATTTTGTATATTTTTTTAAAGCCACAATTGTTGGTTTATATTTTACAGGGTGGAGTGGTTCTCCATAGGCTCTTTGAAATTGTTGTCAGTATTCAGAGGGTCATCTCTCCCAAAGTGAACTGCCTACAACTTAAACTATGGATACTATGAAAATTTAAATGCTTTGATGCTAGAGCAATTATTTTAATTGTCATTATTTTAGCTATCATTATTAATCCACTGCTCAGCTAACCTTTATTTAACTTCATGATATGCAAGGTTCTGAGATAGCGTGGTATTGTGTAAAGAGTACTGTATTTAGTTCTGTGACCCTGGTTTCAGATGCTGGCTCTGATAGTTCATAGAATGGCATTTTTGAGATGGGAGGGTCCTCTTCATCCATCTATTAAATTCCTTCTAGGAAAAAAAAACAACCTACATTATAGCATACCAAATAAATAATCACCCATGCTTCCCTTGAAAATCATCTCCTATGGAAATATCTTATACCAGTCTTGGACAGTTTTTCTAGAGAGTTTGATTGGGGAGTGAGTCACTTAATCTTTTTGTTGATTTTCTTTTTCATTTTTTCTTTTTTTTTTTTAGGTTTTTTTGCAAGGCAAATGGGGTTAAGTGGCTTGCCCAAGGCCACACAGCTAGGTAATTATTAAGTGTCTGAGACCGGATTTGAACCCAGGTACTCCTGACTCCAGGGCCGGTACTTTATCCACTCTGCCACCTAGCCACCCATGTTGTTGATTTTCTAATGCATAAAGTGAAGTGGTTGGATGAGGTGATCTCTAAGGCACCTGCTCCATGTGAGAGTTACAGTCCTGGAAGAGAGGAGAAAGGGACAAAGATACAGAAGCTATGTACCAAATGACCTCAAGGAACCAATATACTAAGGGGCACGATAATAAATGAAAATACACAAGTATTTACAGTAAAGCCATGTTCCATTAAGGACGAATGAGTTATGTAGACCATAACTGCTATCAGAAGTCAAAGAGGTGAGAGAGGGAGGGAGAGGGAGAGAGGAGAGAGAGAATGAGAACACTGGGATGGTCAAGGACAGCTTCGGAGAGAAGGTCTTAATCTTGAAGGAGATCTTGAACTTCTTGATCTTGAAAAAGAGTTTGATTTTTTCCATAAGTGGAATCTCAAAAATGGAAGACACCTCCATCAATCGATTGATTGTGATACTATTGTGTTAAATGCTGGGGGTTATAAAAAGAGATAAAAAATGCCTTTCCTCAAGGAACTCACAATCTATGAAAATTTTTGTGAAGGGGTCTTTCTAATCTAATATATATTGAAAAAACTGATTTTACTTTTGCAGGATCATATATTTAGAAAGGAAGTTAGATTATGTTGAGAAGTTAAGATTATATTTTCTCAAACATATTAAAACATGATGGATATATAATTAGGATGGTGCAATTTTTTTTTTCGAAATTGTCTTTGAAAACAAGATAAAAACCTACTATGTTTTCATGGTATCTGAAGGTGGTTGTGTGAGATTTTGTACAGCAAATTTATTTAGACACATGTGTATACATACACATATTATAGATATTAAAAAAAGATTCTATGCTCTGGTTAACTGAACTTCTTGTTTTCACTAATGACAAATTTATTGAGGAGAACCAGAGTATCTCACTGAAGAATATTGAATCTGGTTATGAATCTCATTTTGTATGTCATTTACATTCCCTGAAGTGTCTAACACAAACCTTGACCCAAACAGTAGGTAAAGACCTGAGTGTGGGAGAAAAACATTTGTTGATGAATAATGGATTATGAAGTTATTGCTTTTATTTATTTGTATTTAAAGTCATAGAATTTCTGAGAAAGGTTTTTCTTTTAATGACAATTGATGGCTTCCATTTATAGGAGTAAGAATTAAGATCTAGAGAAATGGAACAATGTGCCCAAGATCCCACAGGGAATTAGTTGTAGAGATTAAAATTTTGGTTACCTTTTCTTCTAGTGCAATGGTGCTTCTACTACTTTATTTTTTGTGAAAGCTACTTCCAAGAGAGGTTAAGTAATTATAGAAGAACATATGAATTCAGAGGATCAGGGTTTGAATCCTGATTATTAACTTAAATTTGTGTTACCTACAGAGAAACCTCCTTCTCTTGACCTGTTTCGTCATCTATACATTAGGGAACTGAACTAGGTCCTCTAATGTGTAGGTTTCAACTTGAGATCTACTTATCTAGTCTTAACCTGTGTCCTAAGACTTTTCTCCTCAGTGTCTGAAAATGTTCCTTTGGAAGATCAGGGCATCTCCTTTGAGAATAAGACAGACAAAAATGAACATGCAGCTTATCATATATTACAGAATATAGGAGTCATGAATACAGGAGCAGATATATATATATATATATATGTATATATATATATATATATATATGCATACTAAAGGAGATTTCTAAAGATGGAAAGAAGCCATAAAAGAGAGAGGTCTGAGCTTAAAGGATGAGAGGATGAAATGACTCTTGGAAAGCAATTTTAGGAACTATATTCCTTCCCTTAGGAGTTGAACTATAATACTCATGATGGATGGCATTTAGATTAGTGTTTATTCTCATATTCTTCCCTCATACAAACTCTATGAGGTAGGTACTACAGAAATTATTTTCCCATTTAATGGATGAGGAAGCTAAAGTCCCTTAGGAAGTATTCAATTTGCCTATGCTTATAGTAGCTAGTTAGTGGGAGAGCTGGCACTAGAACCCCAAATTCCCTCACTCTGAAGGAACTGGGGCAGAGTGGAGAGAACACTGGTAGGAGAATTGGAAGACATGGATTCATATCTCAGCACTTCTGATAGCTTGTTGTGTGGTGAACTTGGGAGGTTTCATCTCTCAGGACCTCGGTGAAATGAATTAAGTTACTTAATTAAGAGCATTTCTAGATATAACTCTAGCTGGAAATTTATCTGTATACTAAAATTCCTAACATTTTGTGGTTCTGCGATTTCACTTTTACCCTTGATTCTCTAGTTGGACTTTTGCCATCAATATGGAGAGAAAGATGGAATGCTTATCAGTGATCAACATTCCTACATCTCCTGCATTGTACCCTCTTTCTAAAACTTCATCCTCTTTTGGACTGAGGATAAATTAAATTCTCTGGTTCTTCCCCCTTTCCCCATCATTTAATAGTACACAATAATGACTTGCAAAACAAAAATTGACTATAAATAAATTGAGACAAAACCTAAAATGCTTAATTTAAAGCAATATTTATATTTTAGTTTGGGAGAAAACACAAAACTCCTATTGTGAAGGTTATAGTCTGGTTGTAAATCTCTCTAAATAATGATAACAATTGTAAGTGATATGGCAACATCCATCAAGGGGTGCAAGAGAGAGCATGGGGGAAGAATCTCTAAATGTTTAACTAAGAAATCACTATGTTGGGAAATCCAGTCTATAAAGAGAGAATAGGAGTCAGATAAAAATCTCATCAGTCATGAGGAGCCCAAAAGGAACCAGCCAATTTTCTGTGGAGAAAAATGGTAAAAGATTGAGACAAGCAGAGCTAATCTTATTTTAGAATACTTTTATTCAATATTTCCAGACATAAAGACATAAATTGTTGACTGTTTAGTCCAAAGAGAAGAGCTAAGTACAGCACTCTCCTTCCCTACCTCCTTCTCCATATATATATATATATATATATATATATATATATATATATATATATATATATATATATATACATATGCACACAGATATATACATATACATATACTTAACAATTTAGAAATTTATCAAAACCTGAAATGGGCCATCCTGAATCAGGTGGTAGTGGATTTTTACTCACTGGAAATCTTTAATCTGAGATTCTATGATCACTTCTCAAGATATAATAGAGGAGAGTCCTTTTTCAGGCTAGAGTTAAAAATAGATGACCTATGCAGTCCCTTTTAATTTTGAGGTTCTGTGTTACTCTTTTTTTAACCTTTTTCTAAGACTCGGTCTTCTTATCTCACTCAGGCAACGAAGTAACCTCTCATGGACCCTATTCCAATAATACTGGATGCAGAAACTTGGACCTGCTGTCTTTCCAACCTAGTCCATTTGGCTCCTCTTTAGGCATCTTGAATCCTGATTTCTAATTGAATGCTCTTTCCACTAGATCACTTCCTCCTCTTCCCCCATTTGTCATAAAGATGTTTCTGCCATAATTAATGGGGAGTTTCTATAGGATCATGGAAGATCAATAAAGGAGGTACAACATTTTCAGTTGAAATCTTGAGAGCAAGATATACCCCTCATTCATAGAGGTTAGTTAGCTTTGGCCTGCCAGGAGATGGATAAATGAACAAGGTGACTTTTTCATGACTTTCTGCCCCTTTTGATTGATAACATGTCCATTGTTTCAGCACATTGATATCAATCATTCCTTTCTTTCAGGCAGTAAATCTCTATTTAAGTCACAGAATTATAGAAAGTTAAAGATGATCTCAGAAGTTTCCCAGTTGCACACATCTTTTCTTATTGATGTGGAAACTGAGGCCTGAGGAGCTGAAGTGATTAGACTCAAGGATACACAGTGAATAGCAGAACAGAGATGGGCAAGAAATTAAGTAGAGCAGTTCACAATCCATTGTTCTCTATCACACTACCTCCTAGTCCCATTCTAATTAACTATACTCTTGACCTCTTTAGAAAATGTTATGAGTGTAATCCTTTTTTCACCCTTCAGAAGTGTTAAATACCATGATTTTCTTATATAACCTTCCATTTAAGCTCTCTATTACCAATTTAATAATTTAAAACCAGCCAGGATAATAATATTCCACACAAATTGTGAAAATCTCTTTCAGAATAGAATAGAGGAGAAAAGGTATTGCTATTCTTTTTAAATATATATTTAGTAGATTCTCAATATTCTTCCCATGGGCTCAAAGGGACTCTTTAAATTCTTAAGAACACATGATTATAGGCTAGATAACTGAGCTGTGGATAGTCCCACATTACTTAATATTCAACCCCAAAGTTCAGTTATAATTCAGGTGATATTAACCAGGAACATACTTATGAAGTGTCTTTGGTGGAAAGAGTGTTGAACTTGGGATCAGGAGAATTATTTTCCAATCCTGGAACCAGGGATGTGATCGTGAAAAATTTGCTTAATCTCTCTGACCCTCAATTTTCTCATTTATCATTGAACTACCCATTTCTCAAGGTTGTTGTGAGAATTACATTAGATCTTCTAGGTGAATTTCATCCTAACTATGGGGCAGCTAGGTGGCACAGTGGCTAGAACACTGAGCTTAGAGTCAGGAAGGCCCGAGTTCAAATTTAGCCTCAGAAACTTGCTAGCTATATAGTCTTGGGTAAGTCATTAACTTCTATTTACCTGAGTTTCTGCATCTGTAAAATGGACTGGGGAAGAAAATGGTAAGCCATTCTAATATTTTTGTCAAGAAAATATACAACAGTTCATGAAGAGATGCTTCACCAACAATAAGCAGCAGCCACAATAGCATCCCTAAATGAAGCACTATATAAATGCAAACTATTGCTAGTTTTTTGTATGGAGATGGGCACAGCAAGTAAGGGATCATTTGTTTTGGTGGTTCTTGGTGGATTTGGATTCTTGTGTATATGGATAAATGAATGGATGAATGCCTACAGTTGTTCCCTCCATTAAAATCACATATAGGTGCCTCATTTTGGTGAGGAGGTGATCCTAGATTTCCAAAATGTAAACCAGCAAAACTATAGTAGGTTCTATTAGCAGAGTAAACTTCAAGTGTGAAGCTGGTGACAAACTGTCACCGATGACCAGGCAAGCTAAAATCAGAGAAGTTTGTTATCAGTATGTTGGCCACTGGTTTTAAAATATTCTTTCAACTTCAGAAGGAATAGAGGGGATACAATCAATATCAGTATAATAAATACTCATCCTGATGAAACCAGAGTTGCTCAAAATATTTTGTTTTGTCTGTTAGTTATGTCTGTTTCTTTGTGAGCCCATTTGTTTGTTTGTTTGTTTGGTTTTGGTTTTTGTTGTTGTTGTTAAAGATACTATAGTGGTTTGCCAATTCCATCTCCAGGAAACTAAGGTAAACAGTTAAATGACTTGATCAGGGTCAAACAGCTAGTAAGTGTCTGGAGTTGGATTCAAAATCAGTTTGTGCTGACTCCAGGTCCAGTACTCTATCCACTGCACCACCATCAAACTCCAAGTAAATTGTTAGTCCAAAGGGCAATTTATGCAATGTTCCATGAAGGTGTTGTGGCTTTGATTATATGTCAATATCCTTGATATCTCCTCCCATCTGTCTTCCACATCATCTCTTATTTTTGACTACTCAAAAATGCATCTTTGGTCATGGGTCAAACTATAGCAATGCTTCATTTACCCTATGCTTTCAGAAGTCAGTTTTTCACTTTATAATGATTACCATAGCTTTAAGGAAGAAAAACTTTCCTCTAGAAGAAAATCACTGGCTATGGAATTGCCCTAACTATAAAGTGACTATATTTTCCTAACCCTGAAATTAGGATATACAATCTGACAAAAGAGCTTTTGAGGATTTGCAGTAAGAGAAAATATTTGAAATTAGCCCTGATGTGGAAAGTGAGGTATATCTGTTTTGGCTAAGTGGATAAAGTCCTGGAACTGGAATCAGGAAGAAAAATTCAAATTCCATTTCAGATGGCTTAGTAGTTATATTGTTCATGATCAAATCACTTAACCTTTGCCTGCCTCAGTTTCCTCATTTGCTAAATAGATTGTACCCACTGGTCTTTAAGGACCCTTCCAGCTCTGTTTATTATCCCTTGAGATTCTTCAGTGTAAAGGTCTCTTTTTTGCAAGTCTCATGATCTTCCCCTTAGTTGCTCTTTGACAGAAACATTTGAAGGCTTCATCTACTATTTTTCAAAATGTGGCAGAAGGCAAATTCTATTCAGTAAGGAGGAATTTCATCTACGACTCCTTGTTTTGGGGACTATTGTTTGTTCTTGCTCACAGAAAGAGGCCACTTAATCAAGACATTGTGTTTAGAAAATCTTGTAAACAAAAGGACTCATAAAATATACCCCATGTATCCACTATAAACTAAGCTCTTGGCCCATTCCACAATAAGCCCCAACTCTCCTTTTATTATGGGGCACAATGGTTCAAGCTCCTTTTGCCAAAGGAGACTCCATTCTGACAGATGCATCTAGACACACACACACACACACACACACACACACACACACAGAGCCCAAATTTTCATTTCAACTAGTGAAAGAAAACAACAACACCAATGGGAGTTCTTCATCATCAATGTCGTTGACTGGCTTTTTTCTTAGCAGGGGATGGTTTCTGGTTGGCACTTCTTTTGAGGCTTGGAACTTGAGACTGCTGTGGCTATGGAACTAAGGGGACATACAGTGACCTTCTTTCATTTGGCATCATGGGGCGTGCTATTTAAGTTCCTGTAAGTGACTCTTTTAGATAATTGATGCATATTCCCATTCAAAGCCCTAAAACAACTTAATTTTAACTGAACATGTTGGAATTCTTTCTAAAATCATGACCCTTTCCCTGTTTCCTGGAATATATAATTCTAGAAGAACCTTTTTTTTCTTTTTTCTTTTTCTTTCCTTTTATTTTTTTTGGAGTGAGGCGCAGTCATATTAGAGACATCCATTTGTTATACTTGTAATGCAGTGATAAAGAACTAGCTGCAAATAAATACTAGCTAGCAATATTAGTGAAATTATAGATCCACTCTCTATTCTTTTCCCTCTGATGTAGTGATTCAGCTTAAAACCATATGAATTTATCAAGTGCCTGAATTATTGCTAAATACTGTGCTGCCTTCTAGATGAAATAAAACATTTAGATAAGAGATAGTCCCTGGACAGATGATGGCTGCCAGATCTCAGGGCTATCAATGTAGATCAGATTGTTTGATTCTATACTAAAAGATCACAAATTACTATGACATTTTACATTCTGATGCCTTTTAATGTTTTTTTTTCTCCAAATTTGATTTCCTCCTTTACTTCTAGACTATCAAAGATTTACTTCTGACCTCTCCTTCTAATTTATCTCTGGTCATCTGCTATGGGCTTGGGGGAAAAAAAAGGTAAGATTAATTCAATTGTGTATCAAATAATTTAAGTAGTTTCTGGGTAAATGTAAGGAAAATACACAGCTCAATATACAAACTTTATTCACTACTAGTGGTTTTTGTCTGACTATATTCAGGATAATTAAGGTTGTCATATAAGTGACCCCTGAAGTATTATTGTTCTTTGGTGATTTTCCAGGTAATTTGATAAAACCTTGGTGAAACAATATCCTTTGACTAGGAAAAAACTATATCACTGTGATAAAGTTTATTTCTTCCTATGAATTTTCATGGTGACTTAGTCTCCATGAAAAAACAGTCTGAATTTCTTTTATAGCAAAACAGATTATTTTCATTAGAACTACAGTTTGATCAGTCTAATAGATTTTCACTGAATCTTTTTTGCAGTTATCTTAATCTTTACAACAACTAAATCATGTCGTTATTGTTATACCCATTTTCCATATGAGAAAACTAGGGCCCAGGGAAATGAAGTAACTTTTTCCCAAATCACATAGTTATAGATCATGACAGAATGAGTAGCACATCCCAGTTCCCCTGACTCTTCCAGGTCTGTAGCTGTGGATTGTTTTCATAGATAGGTTAAGCTATCCCAAGACCTAAGTTTCAAGATAGACATTAGTTACCTTGCCTGCTTTTATGAGCTGGGATTGCTTAGGTCAATTTATTACTTCTTTCTTACTCCCTTACTTCTTGTTTCTAAGAAAATGGATCCCTTGTCTCAGATCACAAGAAAAAAAAGGAAAATTCCAATAGGGTTCATGCAATTACAGCTTGAAAAGACTCACTTTTTATCTTTGTTCTGGCATTAAGGTATGACAGTTAAAGGAACCAAAAAAAAATTCCTAACTGATGTAGAAGAGATTACTATTGCCCTCATAATAACTCTTTCTTACTGATTCTACTACAAATCTTGGCTTAAAAATTTTTTTTCAGTCATGAAAATCCTCTGTAACCAAAGAATATCTTTTTAAGGCCTAAAAATACTTTCTTTCAAAATTCTACATGATTGAAGCAATTTGATAAATTTCTTCTCTTAGTCCCTTAGCCATTGGAATATTCATCTTATAAAGCCAAAAAAGGAACAGGGTGCCTGGGTGTCTGCTACACAGTCAAACTGAGGGTACTTTATATATTTACTGATGCTCCATAGGGGACTATTTGCTGCGCTTGCTTACTACTATTGATTCCTCCTTTGCTTTGACTTGAGTATGCTCTTCTCAGCTCATGATCAGCTATCCTTCGACTTTATTTATCTTCAGAGATAATGAAGTAAAGCACTGTAGTGGGGAGAGAGTTTTTCTAGTGTCTACAATATCCTGGGTTCAAGGCCTACCTCTGACATATATTGGTTGTATGATCTTAGGCAAATATTTTAGCCTGTCAGTGTTCCTGGTAAGAGCAGACAATGACCTGTTATAGCAGAGGTAATTTCCTCATTATAGGAGTTCTTTATATCAACAGAACCCCCTCCAATGCAGTGATTAAACTTATATCAGCATAGATCTATTAGCCTCTATGACTTTTTTCTCTTTGCTTCCCTCATGGTTGGAATCTCTTATTCACAGAATCTATTGAGAGACAATGAAGGAGAGGAAGAAGCCTTGGGACCTTTCCATTATCAAAGCTAATATAGTCTGATAAATGAGCCTTTCTCTTTAGTCTTTGAACTTTTCCTTTCTTATCCTAGGTGAAAGGAGGGGACCTTCTGAGTTTTGGAAAGATGTATTAATATCCCAGCATTTCAGAAGCCATGTTTACATCCATCAAAGTTCAATTCCCCAAGGTCTAAAAGGTGACTTTCAAAATGGCCTTTGGAATTCCATCCAGTGGTAACTGAGAGAAAGATTCATGTGCTAATCATGTTGGATCTCGAACCACACTTGGTAGGATTGGTGTTATGTGAGAACTGAACTAATGTTGTGTGTCCAAGGTGTTGGTGGTAGGGTGATATTTGTAAAACTAATGGAGATTAAGTGTTTAATAGAATCAAGGCTCTAAGTTATTGGCATCCAACAATCATGGGAATATAGCTTCTGGGGCTCAATTCAATAGCAAAAGAGAAGAGACATCCCTAAATCCATCAAACCTTGAGGGATTGATATGGTGGCCTAGATCTGAGCAAGTGATCCCTAGATCCTAAAGTGAAAAGAGGCATCTGCACTGATGAAATCAACGACACTTAAAGTAATCTTAATTACTTTAAAAAAATGACTAACAATGTCTTACCTAAATGTCTAGTGTCATATATTTTAGCAAAATTTCTTCTTGGGCATATTTCTTTCTCTTCTGGGTCCCCATTTTCTAATATGAAAAAGGATTGTTGGAAGAGATGACCCAACCCAGGTCAGGGTCCCTTGTAGCTTTAAATCTTGTATCTGCAAAGTGAAATAGGAGTTCAATGAAAAGAAAGAGTGGAGCAGATTGGATAAGTCAGTGATAGTTTCATGGAAAATGTGGCCCTTAAGGTAAGGTTTGAATGTTTGAAAATATTTGAATAATACCAAAGTAATACTGAGACCATATCCCCCCCCCCCCAAACTTGTAGACAGCAAGTGTTCAATATATATTTGATTGATAAGCAAAGCCATTGGGACAAGAATAACTAATTTATAGGAACATCAAAGAGGATAATCTGGTTATATTAGAGATATTTTGCTTCTCACTATTAGCAGCATATTCAGAACTGGGGTGAAGGGTTTTCTTCTATGAGCTACTGCATGGAACCTAAAGTATAATAACATTTATTTTAGATTGACGAAGCGCTTTACATGCTATTTTATTTTAACCATCACAAGGATGATGTTATTATTATACCCATTTTACAGATCAGATGGACAACTTGAAGAGGTTTACTGAAGTTAGTCACTTAATGGTTTATGAGAGTCAGTTGTTAAATTTTCAATGTGAGCATTTACACCTCAGAAACTGGCACCTATATGTGCTTTGATTTATAGTTTTGCTGATTTAAAGACAAGAAAATGGAGGAGAAAATGTTAATAATTTAGATTAAACTTTTAAATTTGTTGAGAACTCATGAGTATATGTATGTACATTATATATACAACCTACATATCAGAAAACTGATGATTAAACATTTATCAAGATAGCTGGGACTTAGGAAACAAGTTTTGATTACCGTGAGATAGGAAGTTTGATTTAACTAATCTTTTCCCTCAGCTAGGACATTGTTTTATAACTCTCCTTTATATCAGGCATCATTTCCCACATAGGCTTAGCCTGAAGCTTCTTGGAGAGGGAATTGTGAAGACTTGATTACATGGAAGAGCACAGGACTGGGAATGGGGTTCCTTATTGACACTAGAAGATCAGGACCCTAAGGCAGAAGAGGAAAGGAAGACAGAGGGGCTCCTGCCTACTCCACCCCTAGCCATCCCACACAGAATATTGGCGATTGTCGTTCTAGAAATTCATCTTTCATTACCAGCTTATATCATTGGGGAGGGGGAGTAAATTTATATAGAAATCAGGTTCACAATGTGGATCCTTTGAATAAAAATAATATAGTAGAAAGAAAACTGGAGAACTTGGTTCTAGTTCTGCTGTATATCAGCTGTCTGACCTTGGATCAGTCATACAACCCCTTCTCTCTGGGCCTCAGAGCTCATAGGATCCAGCCCCCTCATTTGATAACCTAAGAAACTCAAGACCCTTCCAGGGAATAACACCAGATGTACTAGATTTTTCTTGAACATGGGAGTGAACATATGAATATCATTATTTCTACTTCATTCAAATTTTAGCAAACATTTTGATGATAACTTTTTTTCTTTTAAACTTAGAGAGGGCAATGTCAAAAGATCACTGGATTATAAAGAGCATTTTTTAAGACATGTGAGCAGACTTGCCAAGTGGAAGTTATCCAGGATGTCAGTGGGCCCAGAGCACCCACATCTTCAGTCCTTCAGAGGGATTGCATTGCCACCTGTCCAGGAATACTGACAACTGTGTTAATGAAGTGAAAATGAATTCTGCTCATTATTTTTTAAGTCATTTGAACTTGAGACTATATTACCTTTAACAAGCAACAGATTTAATGGGCTAGGGAGAGCTAGAAATATTAATTAATAACCCTTTTGCCAGTTTCTCACAATATTAAAATTCAGACAAGGTAATTTAAATACATTGTCAGAGTTAAGAGTACAAAATAAAATGCAGAAACCATAAGGTAAATATATCTTTTGGTAATTCCTTAATTTCCAGTCATCACATCCTCATTTTCTTAAAAGGAAAAAAAAGGAAGAAAAATCATTTCTAATAACAGACATTTATAAAGCACTTTAAGGTTTGCAAAATAATTTGGATGTATTATCTCTTTTGAGACATACTGGAGCAGCCAGATGGCACATTGGATAGAGCACCGGCCCTGGAATCAGGAGGATCTGAGTTCAAATGTGACTCAGACACTTAATAATTAACTAGCTGTGTGACCTTGGGCTAGTTGCTTTACCCCATTGCCTTGCAAAAAAAACAAAAACAAAAAAGAAAACAAAAAAGCAAAAAACAAAGGAGACATGCTACAACCTAGAAGCAAACAGTATAGGAAATTAGGATCACTTATTCATATAGAAAGAGGGACAATGGACCTTACCTTACAGGTCATCTAGTTCAAACTCTTCATTTTACATATCAGCAAATTGAAGTAACAGAGGTTAAGGGACTTACCTTAAGTGGCAGAGTCAGGATTTGAATCCAGATCACATGACTCAAAACTTAACCTTCTTTGCTCTATACCATACTTCTTTTCTTTTTTTTTGTAAGGCAAATGGGGTTAAGTGGCTTGCCCAAGGCCACACAGCTACGTAATTATTAAGTGTCTGAGACCGGATTTGAACCCAGGTACTCCTGACTCCAGGGCCGGTGCTTTATCCACTATGCAACCTAGCTGCCCCTTATACCATACTTCTAATCCTTATTTTATAAATAAGGAAACTGAGCTTGTGAAAAGCTGTAAAACATAATCCTGGGAGGGAGTCAAGTTTATCCTACCGTTGGTCCATTTCCTCTTTTGTGGACTTTCAGTCAGATGCCCCATCTGACCATCAGAAATTATAGCATTAATGACAATTCAAAACAAAGGACATTTTATTGCATTTATATGTCAAAAATTATTTTTATTTCCCACTTTGTTAGTACATAACAATTTTAGACTCTCCTAGTCCTGAGTTTCTTAGGAGTCTTATGTGTCTATGGACACATTAGTGTGAAATTTCAAGGGTCTATAAACTTGAATGGAAGAAAAAAATCTTCATTTCAGCATAGCAGGTTTGCTTAATCTTTCTTTTTTTTTCATTTAAAAACATGATTCTGAAAGACAAAGTAATCCATGGAACACAAAGCTGAAAACCCCTGTCTATTCTATCCTTCATGTTTATACGCATATGGGACAATGTAAAGGATAATGAATTTGGAATTGGAGGGTCTGGGGTTAAATTCTTGGTTCTGCCATTTGCTTTTGATGTGATCTTGGGGAACCAACTTTACTTCTTCTGGGTCTCTATTTCTTTATCTGCAAATAGAGAATATTGGATTGGATGGTTTCTGAGGTGCCTTTGAGCTCTAGATTTAGTCTCATAATCCTATGGTTCCCTCATTGTATGAATTCAAAAAACAGGCTGAAATAAGGGAATTAACTGGATTATAGGCAGTAAATACTAGAATTGAAAATCTAATTCTTGTCTTCTGACTAAATACTAGAGTTGAGAGTCTAACTCTTATCTTCTGACTAAATCTTGGGCTCTGCACTGTACCATACCTGTCTGCTCCCTGAATGAACTGGAATGAAATCCCAGCCTAATGAAAACAAAAGCTGAGCAAGTTAGAAATAAGATGAACAAGATAGACAGGTCAGGACAATGTTCCAGAGAGTTAAAACTCCCCAAGTTTCATTAATAGAAAAGGACTCAGAGGCAGCTATGACAATAGGACTTCCAAAGGAGATCTGATAGCAGAGGACTCATTCTCCCTAGTCTCGCTTTTCTTATCTTAGGGAAGGCATCCTTGTTCTTGTTTCCTCTACTCTGTCTCTCAGACCACAGATTCAAACCATTGGAAACAAAAGGAATGACTAGGGAAGAGAGCTTTCCCTGAGGATGAATGACATGGCCATCATTCATATTAGGAATCAAATGTTCACCCAGGAGGGTTCTCAGGCCAGGGGACTAGCAACAAAATGAAATAGAGAATGGAGGCAATTATCTGGCAGATTCAAACAATACAAAACCATTTCTGTAACAATTTGTAAAACACATAAGAATTCCCACACTGGGTCAGTCACCTGATCTGGCTATCTGAGGAGTCTGTCTTTGATCGGAGAGCCAACTGACATGTTACAGCAAAGCCACCATCTCAAAGGTAATAGAGGGTCCCCAAACACCCTATGCCCCGGCATTCATCCAACAAGACTTCCTGGTCAGCCATAGTGATGATGCCAACATGGATTTATAAAGCTCTTAATGGTTAGAAACACTTTACACATAATATGCTATTTGGTCCTTACAGTAAACATTTAAGGTAAGTAGAACAAGTATTAGTGGCCCCATTTGGAGCCTTTGGATCCTGAGACAAAGGGAACTGATGTGACTTGC
Source organism: Macrotis lagotis (assembly GCF_037893015.1). NCBI lineage: Eukaryota > Metazoa > Chordata > Mammalia > Peramelemorphia > Peramelidae > Macrotis > Macrotis lagotis. The sequence continues at coordinate 210,167,840 of NC_133660.1, read as the reverse complement.
CCAGGGTCACACAGCTGGTTATCAGCAGAGCCCAGGATGACAGTGCCAGATCTATTAACTATAAATCCATCATTCTTGCTACTAAGAAATCAACATCAAAGCAAATTCCACTTTTGTCTACAATTGCCTTTATTTCCTTTTGGAAACTTGTGACTCAGCTGGGGTGACATTTTGGCCTTTCCTTATTCTCTTTTCTACTGGGACAATTCAGTTAAGAGTATGTTGATACCACAGAAAAAAGCAGTAAGCCCAGGGTAGCTTCCCCAGGGAGCCTCTACATTATGGCTACAATATGGGAATCTTATAAGGACTGTAAATCCTTTGCCTCTTTTTAATTAACATTACAACTGGGTAGAGAATTCAGTTCAGATTACTAGGTCATGTTCATTATGGATGGTAGAAAGGGACAGACGTCAAAGAAGGAAACCAAATAAAACTTTCCCTTATAGTCAATGCTTTGAATTTTGATTAAAAACAAAACAAAACCCAACCAAACCTCAAATTTCTCTAGAACTTCACAATTCACAGAATTCTTTTCTCATGGCATTCCAATGAGGTTGTCAGTATAGGTTTTATTGAGCATGAATTACAGGTTTTAAAGTTAGAATTCTGGTGCAGACTTTCAGATTCAAAATGCTATAAAGTCACCTGTGTATCATGGTGAGTGAAAGATGAAATCCCCTATAAATCAAAAGGGGAAAAGATGCTTAATTGTGAGATCAGAGGGAACCACACTGACTCCATTTGGTGACTCAATTGTGGAATTGTGAACCTGAGTTTCTATTAAATTATGGGCTGAGTCCAATTTCTGTATTGTAAGAAAACTTCATTCAATTGTGGGAATTGGGAGAAAACCTTACTGTATTGTTTGAACCTAACCCTGCATGGTTGGGAAATTGGACCTCTATTCCCTGCTGCTTGGAGACCCTTAACTAAGGACCTAGCTTTGCTGACCCGAAACTCAGTCAGATCAAAAGAGCTGCAAAGATTTTTCTCACAATTGTATATCTCAAGCAACTCCATAGTCATTTCTGAAAATTAGCTCCATTCTGATCAGTTATTGTTTCAGTATTTATGTTCTTTTGATTTTACATAGACACCTGGGGCAAGTAAGATACCTCTTTTTCTGAATTCAGGGAACGGAGCCCCCTTCCAGCTTGGAAAGTCCCTTACTCTTTCCTCCAATTAAAAATTAGATTACCTAATCTTTTATCTTGGTTACTTGCTTTAATTAATTGGTCTCATTTGACTAACTATTTTGATGCATAAAAGTCTGTATTTGTATCATGGAGGATGAAAGAGGAAAGCTGAGGTTCAACTCTAAGCTGAACAAGGGGTCCTGGTCTTCATTTGTTAGGCAATTGGCATACTTTTTTAATAAGCTCAAAATGCTTAGATGGTCGAACCTTTGTTTCTTCAGTCTTTTCATCTTTAACCTGCCACGGTATGTTGGTGAGTCTTGCTTTTCCTGGACAGCCCTTGGGGGTGGGCATCTAATTCATATCAACAAACAGGTAATAGATGAGTGAATATATGAATAATTATATGAATGAATGAATAAATGAGTAAGCAAATGAAGGAGTTAGTGAATGAATGGATAGATGAATAAATGAATAGAGTAAGGAATGAATGAATGGCTGAGTGAATGAATGAATAAATGCGTTAATGAATGACCAGATGGTCTAATGGTCATTTAGACTGATGCTTTGATGAATAGATAGATGGATGAACACAAGGAAAACCAAGGCTTACTTCATTCCTTTTAAAATTTTCAGGGAAATTTATTTCTTCTAGTTCTTACTGCTATCAAACAAGGACTATTTTTGCCACCAAAAATAGTTTTTTAGGTCGACCTGAAACATTGTTCTTCCTTTGTAAAAGAAAACAATTTTTGTGTCAGGCAAATGTAAGAACAATTTTGAGTGTGATGGATGGAATATTGACACTTTTGGCTACAGAAATAGTTTCCTGGTTTAAAATAATGAAATGTCACACATACTTTTAAAAATGCATTTACAGATTCTTAAGCCTAAAATGAGAGGCAATGCATTAAAAGGAAAGAGGTTTGTAAACACCAAGTACCATTTAAATAGGACTTATCATCATTATCACTGAAGGAATATTCACCTTGGAATAAGAAGACCAGCTTCCTTTGTCCACATTCCTCCAATTACCAATCATCTAACCTTTATCAAATTATTTCAGTTCTTCAAGACTGTTTCCTCATCTGTAAAGTAATCATAATACAATGTGCATTATTTACCTCACAGCAGTGTTGTTAAGATCCAATGAAATAATGTACCTTTAATGGTTTGTAACTACATAGTGGGATATAAAAAAATTCACAAATTATTGTTTTTAAAATGCAACCATTGTATTGGAGTTCCCTGTGGAACAAGAAAAAGGAAAATGTTGTTTTGGGAAAAACACAAATAATTTGAAAAATTGCAAAAGTCCAGTGAGTCTGCCATATGGATATTTATAATTTGGACCATGTTACATAATGAGGAGTAAAGAACAAAATAGGAAATAAAGTTAGGAAGGATTCATAGTTTTGGTCACACATCCCAGATAGAGAGAATGAAATAGAACTTGGAGAAAGAAATGATTAATAATAATGATGAGAATACATTTTATGGTTATAATATAATATGCAAAACATAGATATAAACACATTATATATAGTATAAAAGATCATACTCAGATTAATAGGTAAGTTGTTCAAAATTTATTATAATTAGCTTTCATTCTTTCTTTTTCTCTTCCCTTTCTTCCTTCATCCCCTCATTTTCCTTCTCTTTTCTCCTCTTCTTTCTATTCCTTTCTTTTTCTCCCATTCTTCCCACTTTTTCTTTGTCACATTATACTATAAGATAGATATAGTACCTGTATCATAGTGATAATTGATTCAGAATTTATTGTATACTTAGTACTATGCTATGAACTAGAAAAAAAATACACAGAATAAAATAGTTCCTGTCTTCAAGGAACTTACAGTAATGTAGGGAGATTAGGCACAATACAGATAATTATAATGCACAATATGACTTTATAAATATATTAGGGAGCCACAAAACATTTTCCTTATTGAAGTTCAAGGGTCATTACCCACTTAGCTAAATAGGAAAGAACCTCTGAAAGAAGTGACATTTAAGTTACAATTAAAAATAGGTAGGGATTAAATAGACAAACATAAGGAAGTAAATTCAGGTTGATTGAGCAAAGAGGGGCAAAGGTGGGGGGGAAAAAGGAAAGAAAAGTGCAGTATGTGATGGGGGGGAGAGGACAGAATTGCCTAGTTTGATTGTAACACAGATTACATGGAAAATATAATTTGAGAGAGATAAGACTGGGAAGTCTGACATCAAATTGTAGGACTTGAATATCAGGAAAGGGATTTAGAGTTTACTTATAATAGGGAACCAATTAATATTTTTGAACTAAGAAGTTTTGAATGCAAAAGTGTCTGTTTGTTTTAGAAATGTGATTTTGTCTGCGATAGGAAGGATTGATTGGAGGGGATAGAGTGTGGAGTTGAGTAGCTCTGTGTGGGAAGTAATAAGGAAATCCTGAACAAGAGAAGTGGTAGTGATGTTGAGGAAGGGACTGATGCAAGAGCTGTTACAGAGATGCTGTGAAATGATAATTAATTGGATGTGATAAGTGAGGGAGAAGGAAGAATCAAAGTTTTAATCTCAAGTTATTATCTAGGGAGAATAGGAGAATTTCAATATTACAGACAGGAATAGTGAAGTCAGAAGGGATTGTGGGATGGGAGGTAGGGATGGGTTATTATGAACTATCTTTTGGATATATTGAGTTTAAAGTATCAATTGCAGTGAAGATATGGACATTTGGGGGTAAGAAGCTGAAATTCAGAAAGAGGTTGTAATTAGAAATAATAGATTTGAGCATAAAGGTGCTCAATAGGCAATAGGAAACCAGTGAAATTTTTTGAGTTGTGAAATCACTCATATCCATGAAATAGAGACCATGAAATTGTTCACTCTCCATGAAACTGTCAAAGGAAAGATAAAAGCGGAGATAAAATGACCAAGGATAGAACTTTGAGGAAAACCCATGTAAAAGAATTGGGGAGATTATGTAAGAGTTTCATAGGAGAAAGACTAAATGATTATAGAAGCAGAAAGAAAAGTAGGAGAGTGTGATGTCTTGGAGTTTAAGGAGTCTAAGAAAAAGATCATCAAATAGTATGTTAGAGACCATTGATGATTTTGGAGTGCTTTGTGAGGAAGAGTGCTACTAATTATAGACAACTTTTTGAAGACAACAGTGAAGAAGAAAAGAGAAATGAGAGAACAGATGAACTTCATAGAGGAATCTTCTAATTATGTTCATAGGTAGGAATGTGACTGTGACAAAGGAGAGAAAGAATATGCATGAAACAGAAAAGATGATTGTTATAGGGGATGGAGGGCAGAGAAAAGGAGAAAAGGTTGTGGCATTACCCTTAGTATGCAAAAGACATAGCTCTTCTTTTCTGACTCTAAGAGAATCAAAAGTGGTGATGTTATCAATAACAAAACTCATCTGATGGTCTCAATGTTCTTAGAAAATAGAATTAATACTATTAATAATGATAGCTAGCATTTATAGATCATTTAAAGTTTATAAAATATCATATGTAATGTTTTATGTGTATATATGTTTGTAGGTAGTTAGAGAGATAGATTTTGATTTGATCCTCAAAATACTTTTGTGAGGTAGTTACTAAAACTATCAACATTTTATAGATGAAAAATTAAACTTGCAAAAGTGACTTGTACAAGATCATATAATCTCAGAAATAGAAGAGAACTCAGAGGCCATCTACTGTGGTCTTTCCTGAATGCAATTTATTCTCCAATCTACCAAATAAATAGTTATCTAGATTTTTACTTAAAAATCCAGGGGAGGAGAACTAACTACATCCTATATTGTTTAGGGATAGGGTAAATGATAAGCAATAAGAGAGAGAAGAAAAGTTTTTTGAAACAATACCTCTGGGGAATGAATGAGACATCTGTGAGGGGAGAATGGAAGCATTGTAAAGAAGCAAAAAAACGGCCCAGTTGATATTATATGAATTGATGGCTCCCAGTTCCTTCAGAAGAGCAGACTTGGATACAGTTTTTCAAGTGGATATCAGATGATCAATTGTCAGGGATTTTATAGCAGAAATTGTATTGGTACAAATGGGAAGAGATGAATTCTGATGTCCCTTCTATTTCTAAACATCTATGGTTCAGTAATGTCCATTGAAAAACAAAATTCAGAAAATAATGAGTATTAGTTCTCCCAAGAACCAACTCACATGTTTTCCATCCAGGATGATGATAATAACTGGTATTTATAGTACTTTTTAGGTTTGAAAATTGATTTATATATATATTGTCCCATTTGATTCTCATAACAAGCCTGTGAGGTAAATATTATTATCGTTTTCATTTTACAGCTGAGAAAACAATGTATGAGGCAAGGCTAAAACTCAGGTTTTCTTGATTCTATGTTTAGTCCTTTGTGGCACCAGAGAGGGAAAGAATGGGGTAGAAAGGCAGATTTCCTTCAGTTTTTAGAGGTCAAGAAACTTTCTCTAGATCAGTAGTGAGGGATTTTTTTTTTCTTGCCAAGGGTCTTTTGGATTTTTTATACCATCATTTGCAGACTATATTTAGTCAAACATTCAATTAATTCACCCCTAAAAAGCTTCTAGATTTATTGAATTTCTAGTCTTGCCTATGGTTTCCTTGGCAATGCTAGACTGATTCAGTCCATTGACCAGAGGTTCCCAGCTCTCATTCTAGCTGCTCCTTCTCTTGTAGTACATGCAGAATCCAGGACAAGATGACATAGAGAGGAAAGAACTGCTAATACCTAGGACCACCCCAAGGATGACAGCTGTCAGATTCATCAGAGGGAAATCAACTTAAAACTCAAGTGTTCAGTGGACTCTAGATGACCATTTTGTTTTAGGGGAGATTCATGCCCTTGGCAAAGGTTAGATGAAAATACCACTGATGGTCATCCCTTTCCTCCAGCTCTATCCATTCCTACTACTAAATAGAATCAGACTCTCAAAAGATAGACAACAGATTGTGGGATGAAGGGTCCTATATTTGGAATCCGAGGACCAAGGCTCAATTGCTGACTCTACTATTTACTCTCTGTATGATCTTCTGCAAGTCACTTAAATTTTTTCCTGGAGTCTTCAATTTTCTTATTTTAAAAAAATACGGGATTGGACAAATGATCTCTGAAGATCCTCCCAATTTTAAAATCATGTGATGCTAAAATATGAACAAGACACAAAGGCACTGAAATACCTCGTTCTTTTTCCTTGGATTCTTAAGCCTTCTTTTTTCTTTAGTACTTTGACAACTATTTTCATATAATTAATTTTTTTTGAAAAATTATTTATTTTATTCATTTAAAGACTTTATCCTAAGAAGGACTGCCAATGGGGTCTGTGACACAAAGAAATGCTCTGTGAGATCCCAAATAGAAATCAGTCAACCAATTAACATTTGTCTACCATCTACATTACATATACCAGATGCTGTATTCAAAAAGAGGAGAAAGGAAGTCATCCTCAAAGAGCTTATCATGTGTAAAGGGGGGGGGGGGCAGAGAGAGACAGAAAGACAGAGACAGACAGGGAGAGGCAGAGAAAGAGAAAGAGAGAAACAGAGGGAGACAGAGAGAGAGAGAGAGACAGAGGCAGAGAAACAGAGAGAGACAGAGAGAGAGAGAGAGGGAGAGAGAGAGAGAGAGAGAGAGAGAGAGAGAGAGAGGGAGAGAGATGCTAAAAGAGAAGATAACATTAAGACCACTTCCTTCACAACTTGGCTCCAGATCATGCTCTGTTCTGGCATCTTTATTTTTGCATGGTTCAGTGGAAAGAAAATGATGTTTAGGATCTGAATTCAAATCTTATTTCTGTTACTTAATACTTGTATAACCTTCTTCATGACATTTAAACTGGATCTCAGTGCCCTCATCTATAAATTAAAGGAATTAGACTAAGAAGATCCTCAGGTAATTTCCAGTTGTCAGTTTGTGATCTCTCTGACTGGTCTAAAGGCAATCTGAATCAAAGCTCTTGTGATTTGTGTTTACCAATGGCTAACATATATAATTGTAGTCTTAGAATGCACCTCAGAAGTCATTGCTCTGCCAGTACCAACTTCAATGTTTCCCCTCATTACCTCTCTGAGGACCCATATATGTGCTTAGAGAACTGGTTTATTCCTCACTGCCCTGCATGCCTCCCCAGCATCCTTTTTCTCTGATGGAATATTTATATGCTCAAACTGTTAGCATTTCTATTTTAGTAACTGCATGTTTCTATTAATGGCTCACTCTTGATTTTTCCTCTCACGGGGTGTTTTCTTGTTGAGCCTCACAACCTGATTTTCACTTGCTCACTCGCTCCAGCTCACATTGATATTCTGCTGCAGGATCTGATGATATCCTTGACAGGTCTCACTTAAAATAACTGGCACTGATGTATTTTCCCTTTTCCTCTCTGAGGAGGAAAGAAAATTGCATTAATGAATATAATTGTGTGTGTGTGTGTGTGTGTGTGTGTGTGTGTGTATGCATACACAAAGCATCAGTTGTGATGTGGGTTCCCTATTCTCTCCTTTTTGTTTTCTCATTAGTTCAAGGTGAATGGAAACTGGATTTTAAACTTCTCCAAAGCAGCTGTGACGGCCAATTCTTTCTTTCCTTAACCCAATACCAGTCTTGCTGAAAGGTCCTTCATGCCCACAAATAGATTTCTTACCCACCTTCCACAGTAATTACATACTCCTTGAGTTTAAGAGAAGGGCATCTGCTTTTAGGTCAATAAAAACATCCAACCCAGTTAATCAGGACTCAGCACTTATAATTTGTTGGCTTTGGATGACAAGATATAGAGAAGGTATGAGAGAGAATTGCAGTGTGCCTCCCAGTATCTTGCTATTGAAATGCCAATAAGGTTCAAGGAATGTTCAGGAAATATCTTGATCTCAGCAGCTTGTGGATTATATGTGCTCTTCTCAATTATCATCATTCTCCTCCTTTCCTCCAACTTGCAGTCATTTCCCTTCCTGCCATCAATTTTTGGGATTTCAGAAGAATGTGAAATGGAATTATTTTTTATTGATGGTGGCAATGATGTTGATCCTGGTGCTGGTGAAAATACTTTCCATTTTAGTTAAATCCTCCTTCCATGGCTCATTGTAGCTGAGAGGTATCCAAAGTCTTGGAGATCTTGATGGTACAATAGAAACTTTCAAAAAATCCTAACAAGCCAAACAAACTTTGTGTCTCCCTTTAGTGGTCGTTTGGCTACATGCAGAGAGGCTTATCTCCAGAGAGTTGACAATAAGGTTTCTATTCATGATTATTATTATATTTAAGGTACAATGTTTCTCATTAAACTATTATTATTAAATGATTATATGATGATATGCACAAATGTAATGTATGTCATTGGAAAAAATAGCTACATTGCTAAAACCATATATCTTTGGACATATCATTTTTATTTGTTTAGGCTATTCCAGATAACCTATACAAAGTGCATCCTTAACAATATCCTTAGGAGGTAGATAATGCCAAAAGTAATAACTCTATATTACACTAGGAAACTGAAGTATCCCAAGATGAAGATCATCCAAGGTCATCCAGATAGTGAACAGGATCTTAAACTTAGAGCTTTGGACATGGAATAAAAAGCTTCTTCCATTGTATCATGAAGCTTCTCAGAATAGTTTATCACCCGAAAGAGATTTACTTGCTTTGGATTGAACAATAAAAATCTTCTATTAAGTAGAAGTGTGATATCTGGAAAGAGTGATATATAAAATATCAACACTGCTTATTTTATGGTGTTATGTCTAAGAGAAAGGAAATCACTAAGGAAATTCCTAGAGAATATTTTGTTGCGTGAGGAAAGAAAATTTGAAGTGTTATACACAATACTGTAGTATAGACATAGGAAGGGTATGTCAAAGTAGAAACGCTTTGTAAGCCTTGATAGATCGCAGATTTTAGAAATAGGAGGAAGCTTAGAATCCACTGTATCCAGTGTCATCATTTTACAGATATGGAAACAGAGGACAAGAGAGGTTAAATAACTTACCCATAGTCATAAAGTTAGCATCTATCCAAATTAGAATTTGAACTTAGTCCTCCTAACTCATATTTAGCACCCTATCCCTTATACCATACAGAAGTACCCTACAGAATGTGGGAAAGAGGAGTGGAATCAAAAGAGAAGAGAACCATGAAAGGGGAATATCATAGTCCTAATTATGTGTCAGTTCCTATTGTCCTCATTTTGGAATCATACATTAACCAATAAATCTTAAATTCATATGGAGAGGACAATTCTTCTCAACCCAACCATTTTATTGAATAAATTTGATAGCTTGAGGAAGACACTATAATGGGGAGCAGAATATTAAAAGATTTTCCAAGAGTTATATCACAATCTTTGAAAGAGTCAGAAGAGATTGAATTTTATTATATTTTGAAGATTACTGTTAAGAAAAAAAAGAAAATGGAGGTGGAAGAATAGATTAAGAGATAGGAAATAAAACAACTAAGAGTATAAATACTGATAGAGGCCTACATGCATACATGTCTACATATAGACATAAGACTATTTCAAATTTATAAGAATAAGAGTAATTCATTAAATAATAAATGATTTAATACAGTTCCTAAAGGAACAAACCCAGACCATCTAAAGCCATATGAAAAATGCTCCACACCACTGCTAATTGAAAAAATTACAAACTAAAACAAATATTGGATTCTATTTTGCAGTCAATTAAATTGGGAAACAATGAAAAAAAGGAAAATGACAAATATTGGAGGAATATAAAAAAGAGCACCAATGCACTGTTGGCCTACAAAAGTACAACACTGCATTTTGGAATTGTACAACAAAGTTATTAAACAAAGGACATGACCTTTGACTCAGATATACTACTGCTTGTCCTTTTCTAAAAAAGAGATCCAAGAAATAAGGAAGGATACATTATACTTTAATATATATATATATATATAAACACAATTCTTTTTATTAAGGGAGCAAAATTCTTGGTAGCTAAAGTTATTTCCATTGGTTGAAGAGTGGCTGAATAAAACTAAATAGAATATACTTGTATAGTAAAAAAAAATAAAAAGAGAGAAAATAGATAATTTCCAAGAGATTTATGCCAACTGATACAAAATGAAAAAAAAATAGCAGCAACAACATGTGGAAAACAACTTTGAAAGCTGAAAGAAACATCAATACAATGACAATCTTTGATTCTTGAAGACTGATGATGAAACATACAATTTACCTTCTGACAGAGATATGATGAATTTAGATTTAAGAATATGAATATTTTTAAAAATTCAGCCATTGAGGGAATTTTTTTTTGTTTGACTATGCTTATTTCTTCCAAGGCATTTTTCCCTGTTCTCTAATTATGTGGAAATTAAAAAAAACCCAAAGACACACACTTCAAAATAGAGAAATTGGGGCAGAATACAGATTTGAAATGTTGAATGAACTTTCAGAGGCAGAAACTGGATTCTTAATTTTACCTGTTTCATTTTGTTACAAGAGAGCTTTCAGGGAATAGAGGTAATAGGTAATGTTTGTAATATAAAAACAAAATATATTGATGAAGCTTAAAAAAGGAAAAAACAAGGAAGGAATTATTTAATGTGATATCATTTATAGAAGTGGTAGTAGTGGGGGCGGCTAGCTGGCACAGTGGATAAAGCACCGGCCCTGGAGTCAGGAGTACCTGGGTTCAAATCCGGTCTTAGACACTTAATAATTATCTAGCTGTGTGGCCTTCAGCAAGCCACTTAACCCCATTGCCTAGCAAAAACCTAAAAATAAAGAAGTGGTAGTAGTTATGGTTTGTAGCATTTAACACAATCCTCAAATCACTTCATATTTTGATATTAGAAGATTCTATTATACCTCCATTCCTCATTTCATTAATGTGTCATTCATTAAATCATAGAATGTTAGAGACAGAAAAGATCTAAAAATAGCATAGGGTGCTCCCTAAATCTTTTAGTAACTTTACAATTATAATTGCTTCAATTTTTACCAAAAATTAAAATGTATTAATTTCTTTTAGAAATAATTTTGAATAATAACATTTTAAATTTCAATTTTATTGGATGTGTTATCTTATTATGCTATCTAATGATTCTTTAGTTTTCAATACTTTGTTTTCATAATCTAAAAATTATACAGAGTATGCACAAGAGTACTTACCAGTTATCTGACAGCATCACTTTGATTCCATATTACAATTCATTTTTTTTTGTTTAGGGAATGTTAATGCCTCTGGGAAGGAATATTTAGTGGAAAAAATTGTACAAGGAGGAAGAATACTATCTTCTAAGAAACACAAGAGTTCTCCTATAGTCCCTGAACTTTGGTCAGTATTACCTGGCTTTGGGTCAGACCATGACTAGATCTCTAAACCCATTACTTGGGAATAAGTGCTATGGAGCTCGGGCATGTCTTCCTTTTAATAGACATGCCTATTGGAGCTTGTCTTTCTCTGGATAAGTAGAGGCAGCACCCTTGCTTGTCCATCTTCATCACTTGATTTATTATCCCCATTAATATTTTCCTTGTGATGTCATCACAACTGTCGTATAACCATCAAAACCTCATTCTTGGATAATTGCAAATGTCAAGCTTTTGGTCTCTGAGCAGCAGTTGATCAAGGATTTTACAAAATTCAAAAGTCAAAGTGATATATGGCAAAAGATTGTGGTTATTTTCAATTTCATTAAGAAAAATGCCAATATTTAAAATTTTAAATAAATAACCTTTCAATTTTTTTGGGGGGGGTATGGCTGTACCTTTTATCCTTCAAAAGTTATTAAAGCTTAAAATAGATGTAAATAGATTAAAATACTTTATAACTCAGTATTTTAATACTTTGAGAATCTATAAGTTCATCAGTGAGGGAAATCTGCTTCCCATTTCCCTCCCTATACCTTGGAGAGAGTAGTATTCCTAAACTGTAAATTGCCTGTAAGAGCTGTCACCTTATGACAATAAATATTGTCACCTTATGGCCAAATTCATGATAAGGCTCTTCACTTAGTCTAGTCCTTGGAAAAAAGAGATATGATTTATAACTGGGTCTGTATTTCAATAGTCTCTGTCTTGATAGGATTTGTCAGTGTTTGTGAACCATTGGCATAGCCTATAAGAATTGAATTCTACTTAATCAGATGAAAACAAATTATATTAATTATAATAACAATCACTCATACTTATTTTCACTTATTTATATATCTCTTCACATTTTTTCAGAAATGCTTTTTATTCTTTTCTTTTCCCCTCTCCTACTGCTCTAAAATCTTTTCCAGGGCATTTTTGATGATTCTAAGAATGCTGCTTTCTCTATTGAAGATTGCTCAATTTTGTGGAGCATAACTGGTCACAGATTATCTTTAAGTGGATAATAATGTGAATGCTTGCCTATTGAGAGTAGTGGGTCTATACCCTGAAGAGATTATGAAAAAGGGTAAAAACATCACCTGTACAAAAAATGTTCATAGCAGCTCTCTTTGTGGTGGCAAAGAACTGGAAACTGAGGGAATGTCCAACAATTGGGGAATGGCTTAACAAACTGTAGTATATGTATGTGATGGAACACTATTGTTCTATTAGAAACCAGGAGAGATGGGAATTCAGGGAAGCCTGGAATGATTTGCATGAACTGATGTTGAGTGAAATGAGCAGAACCAGAGCACTGTACACCCTAACAGCAACATGGGAGTGATGATCAACTTTAATGGGCTTGCTCATACCAACATGGCAACAATCAGGCACAATTTTGGGATATCTGTGATGGAGAATGTCATCTGTATCCTGAGAAATACTTGTGGAGTTTGAACAAAGATCAAAGACTATTACCTTTAATTTTAAAAAAAGTTATCTTATTATATAATACTGCTATATCTCATACTATATGTTTTTTCCTTAAGGATATGTTTTCTCTTTCGTCACATTCAAGTTAGATCAATGTATACTATGGGAACAACATAAAGACTAACAAATTGCCTTCTGGGGGGGTAGGGGAGGGAAACAAGATTGGGGGAAAAATTGTAAAACTCAGAATAAATAAAACCTTTCTAAAAAAATTAAAAAAGAGTAGAACTGGAGGAAATTAAGAAACTGTGCTCATTGGATCTACTATGAGTTTGTGCTATAGAATCTGTTAAAGGTAAACATTTTATTCATCTGAACTTTCTCAGCCTCCACAGAAAATGTTTTGTATCTTTTCATTTTTACTCAACTGGATAACTCTTTTATTGTTCATTTGTATCTGATTCTTCATGACCCCATTTGGAATGGGGCACAGATACCGGAGTGGCTTGACATTTCTTTACTCAGTTCCTTTTACAGATGAGGAAATTAAAGAAAACAATTAAGTGACTTTCCCAGAGACACAGCTCTTTTCCTCACCGAAGTCCATCCCTCTACATAATCCTTGCTCCATCCACTCCTCATTTCCCCTAGCAAGTTATTCCTTCTAACTTCTCCATTATCTTCTATCTCTATTTATGGACTCTTTCTTTATAGTAACTAACAGGTCATTGTAGCCCCTAGCCTTAACTTGTGTTCACTTGCTCCTTCTCTCCCTGCTAGCTATATTGTCTAATATTCAAATCCAACTCCCCCCCCCCATTCTCTCTCCTACTTTGCCTTTTAAGGTCAAACTTCTCTACACTAAATGCCTAGACATCTACTGCAATTCTTCCCTAAACTCTCTGATATTTGATTTTCAGACTTAACATTCAAATGAAACTATCCTTTCCAAAATTACCAAAGATCTCTTCTTTGCCAAACTCATGATTTTTTTTCTCCATCCTGATCCTTCTAGATCTATCTGCAACCACTGATCTGGTTGCTTGCTTTCTTCTGCTGTCTCTTTATTTATATTACTCCCTAAAACTCTGCCCTAGACTTTTTCTTCCTTCCTTCCTTCCTTCCTTCCTTCCTTTCTTTTCTTGTTCCATTGTAATGGTGATTTTTATTAACTCCCATGAGTATAAGTATTTCCTTGATGCAGATAATTCCTACATCCTTAGCCCTAGTTACTCTCCTAGTCAATCTCCCATCACCAACTGCCAATTCAACCCACTCAAAAGTCAACATGTCCAAAAACAGAACTATCTTTCCCAAGCTTTCATTTTTTTCAAATTTCCCTTGGAAAAGCTCCCAGTCATCCAGACTGATAACTGTGATGTCATCTTCAACTTCTTTCATTCATATCACATACCTAATCTATTGTACCCATTGCCTCTTCCCCCCATCCTCTTGTTTTGATGAATTATATAGAGAAAATCACATTTTATTAATAAAAATGTTTTTGTTCCTGGCCTTTTTGGCATAGGGGCTCATTATCAATCACTCTGGTACCTCTGAACCATGACCTGAAGACAATTCTAAAAAAGTGCTATCTTCCAATCCTGAAATACTCTCCCTGTTCAATTTCATCTACTGATTTTCTTGACTTATCCACTGAGCCACCTAGCCGCCCCTAAAATCTCAACTTTTAAGGGAGACCTTGCCAAGTTATTCTTAATTCTAGTTACTTCCCTCCTATTTACCCTTTATAAAGGTTGTAGGTTAACTTGCATGTTGTTCCTTCTTTAGATTGCAAACTCCTTGTGGGCAGTTTCTGTCTTTTGACTCTTTTTTTGTATCTTCAGAACTTAGCATAGTGACTGACCCACATGATGCTTAAGAAGTTTTGGCTGATTGATTAAAAATTAAAAGAAATACCATCTCTCAAAATATCTTATAGTGTAACTATTTGAAATCAGGCAAAAACTGAGGCATATTCTCCTGCTTTCTAGCATAGATACAATGATGGTATGATAATGATCCAGAAACATCAACTGCTTCATAATTTATAAAGCATTTAACATATACTTTGTTAGTCTCTAAAATAGGCTATATCAGTAAACAAGAAATTAAAAAAAATTGCAAAATTTTGGAGAATGAGTTGCCTTTATGGAACTACTTCAGAACTCCCCTGAACTTAAACAGAGATTTCCTAGTTTCTATTTTTCTGATGAGGAAACTGACTTGTCTCAAGTCACAAAATTAAATGACTAGTTTAAAGTCACAAAGTTAGTAACTGGTGAGGACAAGACCTGAACCTTATTCTTCTGATTCATGAATCCATTCTTCACTCACTAATCTGCCTCTCTTCTTAAAAGAAGATATAGTTCTGGATAGAAATGGAAAAATGCACTTGTGGTTTTTCTTTGTATGGCAGAAAACCTTAGACTGGAAGAACCATGTTGGAGTGGGGAATACAGTATTGTGTAGTGGAAAGACTGTACCTGGTGTTAGAAGATATGGGCTGGGATCTATGATCTTCTATTTGTATGTCTCTTTTTCTGGCAACAATTTCCTCATCCAAGAAATGAAAATATTGTACTTGATTACTCTGAAGGCCTCTTCTGACCCCATCTTCCTGAGATTTTTCAGTGATGAATCTTCTCTAACAATTACTTTTATAAATCCTTTGGACTCTTTTGGGCTTAGATTATTCCTTGTAAAATCTGGGGGTTGGTCTAAATGATTTTTCAGGTCCATTATAGTTCTAAAATGGCAGAATTATTCTGTTTGTTACATTATTATTCATAGATGAGACTTTTGTAGATCTCACCTTTGAAGTTTTGAACTGCTGAATTTATCCCTAGTGAATAGAATACCTGTCTCACTGAGGGATTTTGTCATAAGCTCTTATAACATGGTTCAGTTATCTCCAGTCTGGTGATGGCTTTGGGACAAAAATAGGATATTTTGAGAGAGAGGGTCAAAAGTGCACTATCTGGGACAGGCAAGGGAAAGTGAAATTCTAAATCACCTAAGGATCTGAATGTCACCTTGTATTGTCCCTGTTTCACAGCCAGGGTCAAGCATTCCAAGGCTTTCTATGGAGTGAAATGACAGTTGCCATTCCTATTATGAATAAAGTTATAGTATATATAAATAAATAACAATAAATATTCACTTATTTGCTGGTAAGGATTGTCCTTAAGTTCCTGAGGATTATAGGGAAATTAAGGTCCACCAAAGTTGGTGATCATAATCTCATATACCTACGAGAGCTTTTAAAATTCATTTAGGACAACACTATTCAAAGAAATCCTACCCTCAACAAATAGTTATTTATTCAGGTTTGAATACCTCCGTGCTTGATTATAATGATAATAATTATAATTATTATTGTTATGATTATGAACATTTATATACTTTAAAGTTTACAAAGCACTTTACAAATATTATCTTATTTTTTTCCTCAACAGTGGGAATAAGGTACTACTGGAGGACCCTTCATTAGTCCATTGGAAGCTGACAAGTATATTCAGTGAAGATAAGGACTTCTGGGAAGCAAACCAACAACATTTCTTTATCCTAATAAGCCTGTCAAGCTCCATGGATCTTGAGCCTGATGGGGGTCCAGCTCTCCATGCCTACTGTTACCTGCTTTCCATTGATGAAAATAGATATTGGTTTTCTTTATGAGCTCTAATTTTTTTTTTGCTCCTTTATAATACCTTTGGCAGTCTAGTAATACCTATAGCTCCCTTCTCAGAATAAGTTTTAAATAATTGGAGAAAAAGCTAAATTTTAGTTAAAGGTTAGTTAAAATCAAGTTGTATTTTTTCCTATCCATGTTCATAAATCCCCTGAAATCTTATAGACCTCTTGGAGTTCTATAATGCTCAGGTTAAGAACCATTGTTCAAGATTTACTTCAGATTTAGTCTAGATTTACATCCTCCTTAAATTCAACCAGACAAGTGATTACTTACTAGACTGTGAATTGAGTGGAGAATTTGCCAATATATGAGACTTTTCATCCTCCCCCACATGCCAGTGATTGAGGGAATACTTCCACCTACTACAATTGAAAAGGGGCTTCTGAATTCTACTACATTAGGAGTGAATGGTCAGTAAATTTGAGTGCAATGAGAAGGCCCAGAGGGAAAACTATATATTTTCTGTGTTTCTTAAGTTTAACTCAAATGTGTGACAAATGATCTAGCAAAAATTCTTTTCTTATTCATTTTTGAGAAACTGGAGCTTACTTAAGGAGGTAGAAATAATGTTTGCCCTTCATCTTTGAAAAAACCACAACATCAGGGAGGAGATGTGAATTTGAATGAGCAGCAATTGTGCTAAGTCACAGCCTCACTTTCTCCTCTAGAGTTATGTGGGTCCAGTGGCCAGATATGAATCAGGATGACTGGAGATGACCCTGCATATGAGGAAATCAGGGTTAAGTGATTTGCCCAAGGTCAAGTAGATGGTACATATCAAGTGTCTGAAGCTGGATTCGAATTCCTGTTCTGTTGACTCTAAGCCAGTGTTCTATTCACTGTGCCACCTAGCTTGCCCAGGTAGAAATAAAAAGGAAGGAAAGAAAGAAAGAAAGAAGAAATAAAGGAAAAAAGAAGAAAGGGGGGAAAAAGGGAAGGAGAGAGAGAAAGGAAGTAAAGAAAGAAGAAAGAAAAAAGGAAGATAGAAAGAAATGGAGGAAAGAAGGAAGGAATAAATGAAGGGAAAAAAGGAAGGAAAAGAGGAAAAAGAAAGAAAAGAAAGAAAAAAAGAAAGAAAATAGGAAAACCTACAGGTTGTAAATGGTTATGTCCAGAAGCAAAGTAGACTCAATTAACTTGAGCCAAGAAGACTAAGTGCCCAGTATTTAGATGCCTAGAGCTCTAAATGAGATTGTTTTCTAGTCTTATCAATTTCTGCTTCTATCTTCCTGGCTGCATTGGGGGTACAGGAGGATATAGTTCACAAAAAAGCAGAAAAAAAATCAGTCTGCAAAGTCAAATGCTGGATTAGTAGACTCAATAGATTTAAAAAAATCCGATTATATCATTTTTTAAAAAAGGTCAACTCCTTATGCAAACCTGAATCTCCTTCCTTTTCCATGGAAAATTGTTTAGGCAGTTATTAGTCTCCTGGAGCATCTGTTAACACTGGCAGGCCCCAAAATAAACCTCCATGGGAGCGAATTACACTCCTTTAAAAAAATGAAAGAAAGAAAGAAACATTTATCCTGAAACATCTGCTGAGCTATTTTTTCTCCCTCTCCCTTTTTGCTCTCCCTCCCCAATCAGTTGAAGCCTGGAGAGGTGAGTGCACAGCTGGGGACTTCAGTCTGGAAGTATTGGAAATAGGAAATGCTCCAAGGAGGAACATCTGCCTGGTTGAGAAGAAAGGGAGAGAGAGAGAGAGAGAGAGAGAGAGAGAGAGAGAGAGAGAGAGAGAGAGAGAGAGAGAGAGAGAGAGAGAGAGAGAAGAGAAAGAGGGAGAGAGAGAGAGAAGAGAAAGAGGGAGAGAGAGGACAAAGGAGGGAGATGAGAAATAAATGGAGATAATCTCCAGTGGAATGGGTTGATGTTACTTGCTCCACCATCATCATCGTCATCATCATCATCATCAATCATAGCTAGCATTTACCAAGCACTTTCAGATTTGCAGAGTGTTTTACAAATATCACATTTGATCCTCACAACTATCATGTGAGATGGGTGTTATTATTACCTCCTTTTACAGAATAGGAAACTGAAGCTTAGAGATGTTTAAAGACTTGTCCAAGGTGTTTAAACCTTTGAGGTGGGTTTCATTATCATCCAGGACAGATGAGGAAACTGAGACTGGTGCCCAAAGTGACACAATTAGTAAGAGTCTGAGGTAGGTTGGAACCCAAGTCTTTTTGACTCCAAGTTTGACACTCTATTTACTGTATTGCAAAACTGCCCATCTCCATTCTTTCATATCTTTTTGTTATTGTTATTCAGTTGTTTTTCAGTTGTGTCCAACTCTCCATGACTCCAGTTAGGTTTTTCTTGGCAGAGGTACTGGAATGGTTTGTCATTTCCTTCTCTAGCTCATTTTACTTTCAGGAAAACTGAGGCAAACAGGGTAAAGTGGCTTGTCCTGGGTCACATAGATTTTAAATGTCTGAGACCAAATTTTAATTCATGTAGAGGAGTCTTCCTGACTCCAGAATCACCACTTTATCCACTGTGTCACCTAACTGCCTTTTAAAATCTTACTCAGCTTATATTTTGTCTTCTTTATTAATCCTTCCCTGGTTACCTTGACCCTGTTACTGACTTCTTGTTCTGAATTTTTAAAGTATGTATTGTGCATACCATTCATTTGACACTGAATTCATATTGATAATTCTCATTCTCATTTTTATAAAGCATTTTCTCCCCTCTCCCCAATTCTATGGGATATCCAGTGCATATAGTATTATCCTCATTTTATAGATGGGATATTTGAGGGGAAATGAGTCTCAGAGGGACACAGCTAGAATTAGAGCTGGGATCTGAAATCAGGTACTCTGTCCATGTTCATGACAAATTATATTAAATGACAAAGTTCAATTGTATAATTTATTCATTTTTTCAATGTTTCTATGTAAATTAAGGAAAGAGTCTTTTGGGAGGGACTTTTTTCTTGCCTATCACTACTCACCAGCTATACATGCACAGTCCTCTTTGCCTATGGATATTTAGGCAGACAATAAGAACCAGTCATTGTTTAGGTCATTATAAATTTTTGCTGCTTTGTAGGTGAGGATGAGAAACTGGAAGTCAACAAAGCTTTTCAATGTGGAGAAGCTAAATCTAGTATCTCTAGGCAAGTGTGTATGTAGCAATTCTTCTTTTATAGCTATCTTTAGATGTACTTTGTAGACAATTTTTTGGCAATTTCAAAAAAAAAAAGAATTTGTCTGATGTGACCTCAAGCTATGTCAGTAGAAATAAAATGGCCAGAGTGAAAGGAGGGATAGGCTTCTCATAGTCTGGTCAGATCACATCTAGATCTTTTTGTTCACATTTTGTGGACATTTATTGAAAAATTCATAGGATAACCACCAAATAGTATGGTATCACAATAGAGAGGAAGGGACATTGTCTCTGAAATCAGAGGATACAGGATTCAAATATTATCTTTTGATGTCTCTTGTATGACTTTGCATAAGTCATCTAACCTCTTTCTGAGCCCCAATTTCTTCATCTTTAAGATGTTAGAGTTAGACTAGATGATTCCAAAATATTTTCCAATATATTTTCTAGATCTAGATATAAGTTTCTAATGATCTATTAGATCAAATATGAGGATATTAATTTGGTTTTCTAAGAAGAGGTGAGTACAGATAAGGAAAGGGGAAAGCTCCCAAACCAATGCTTCCACCCTCCACAACTGTACAATTTAGTTGGGGAGATAAGACAAGCTCAAACAGAAAGTGAAATAATGGTCAAATGTTTTTAAGTCATTGACAAATTGGAAAACATATCATGAGACAACACATGACTTCCGAATGCCTGAGAAACTGAATAGCACCAAGGATATGGCTTTGGACATGATCCATGACAATTCCAAAGAATTCATGATGGAAAAAGTCTGTCTATTTCCAGAAAAAAAGATCGATCTGAACTCTGAGTGCAAAGTTTTGTTTTTTTTTTTTGCTTTTTAATTTTTTTGCAGCATGATTAATATAGAAATATGTTTTGAATGACTTCACATGTGTAATAGATATCATATTGTTTGTCTTTTAAATGGGTAGGGGACAGGGGACAGTGAGGAAGAGAATTTGGAACTAAAAAGGTTAAAAACAAATGTAAAAATATATTAAAATATGTATATATATATGTATATAAACACACATATGTATATAAAAAACATAGATACACTAAATAAAGAACCAGATTTAAGATTGTCTGATATCAAGTCAAATATATCAAACCTTTCTTCAAATTATATATCCCACCATAGACATCGCTTGTATACAATTTTATATCATTAAGTTGTAACCTATTTTACTAACATTGTAATTTATGTTCAGCAAAATTTGGAAAATTATTTAGTATGAAATTTTATGGACAATAGTAAACATATGAGATCTTGCTATTTAATTTTAAATTCTTATCCAAATTTTAAATTCTTATCCAAATTGTAATCCAAATATCCAACATGCATATTCAAATCTGACCTCAGATGCTTACTATCTGTGTGATATTAGTTCATTTAACCTTGTTTGTCTCAGTCTCCTCATCTATAAAATATAGTGGACAAGGAAATGGCAAACCACTCCAGAAACTATAGATGGGATCAAAAAGGGAAGGACATAAGTGAAAAACAAGTTTTTATGTAAGAAGGAAGAGAAATAGCAGCAACTCATCTGAGTTTTTCCCCAAACCCTTCAGAACCTCTTTAAATAAAACCATAAAACAATTTCTGGAACAACAGAATCCTCAAAAGGATGGGGGGGGGGAATAATTTTCCAGCCAAAGAGAAATAGAATGTTAGCACTGAGGTAGAGCTCTGTTGCTTGCTCTACTTAGATTCAGTTTTCAGATTCAATTCAATCCAATATGTTACCTCTAAGGCTTCTATCAGCTTAAATCTCAACTTCAAGTGAGGGACATTATCAAAAACTGTCCTCTTGAATCTAATGACTGAATGATGGCTCTGTTGCTTACTATCTGAATATCTTTGGGCAAATCTCCATTCCTCTATAAGTCTCAGTTTCCTTATCTATAAATCAAAAGAACTCTGAGAATCAATAAATTCTCTTACCATTCTAAATTCTACAAATATACTCTTTCTGTAGGGGAGGAAACCAAGTTCCAGAGAAGTGATTAAAGAAGAAGATAGTGGAATACCTGAATCTTATCCCATCTGTTGTGATTTATAATCCATTGCTTTTGTTTCCCCAACACTATTATTGAGTTGGCCCTTTTCTGAAGACTGGCCTTGCTGAACTCTTTTTGCCTTTGCTAATTATAGTGACATACATACAATCAATCAATCAATCAATCAATAACACTTATTAAGCACCTGCTATGCTAAGTACATGAGACACAATAAGCAGCAAAAATCCCTGTTCTCATAAAGTTTATAATCTAATGGAAGCAAAGGAAATAATTGCATAAATTGAAAATAATAAAAGAGGAAAGGCACTGAAATTAGAAGGGGATAGGGAAGGCTTCCTATAGAAGGCAAGATTTTAGTTGGAACCAAAAGGAAACCAGGGAGATCAGTAATTGATGCAGGTGAAACAAAGTATTCTGGGAACAAGGGAAAGTCAGAGTAAATGCTTCAGAACTAAAAGATAGTGTGTCTTGTTTATGGACTCTAGGAACATATGTAAATGTACACATGCATGCCACATAGACACAGAGGCAGAAACATACACAAAGATTCTCCTTTTCCTGCCATGAAGTGCATTATGTTATTTTTACAATTTAAGTCTGCAATTCTTTTTGTTCGGTGAGCAATATCTGAGCATCTGGCTCTAATTTTAGTGAGGTAAAATATGGCAGGACCAGTGGCTATGTATTGGCATTTTTTGCATTATGATTATTTAGATCCATGACTATAGACTTTCATTTGTTCATTCATTGTTATTTTATACTTCATTCCCATAAGAGTTTTGGGTCCAAACTTACCCAGTGCCAATGAATCCTTTCCTTTTGTTGTTTGAAAAGATGAAAAAGAGATTGAGTCCTTGATGATTGGATTGGATGTGACTGGTTCAGGGACTGGTCATTTTCCATATGGGTTCATGATAACAATTAACCAGTCTTATATTTGTAGGACATTATCTTTCTTGCACTGAAGTGGTAAGGCGGTGACCCTGAGCTATTGAAAATTATGATGTCAGAATGCAAATACCAACAATCCCTACAAAGTTGAGAAGTTCTTAAATATAGACTAGCCTGGTGATAGGAGTGCATATAAAATGTCCAAGAAGGAGCCCACCACTAAAAAGGGGAGAGAGGCTCATTTCTAAAAGGTTAACCACTAGACAAGCTATTTAAAATGCCCAAAGCTAAATGATTAAAGGAATTAAAAGACTAATAAGTCTTTAATAATAATTTAGGTCTATGGGTTATCTAGGTCTTCACTTTCAAAATCCAGCAATACTGTTAGCTTATAAAAGAGATTTAGGGGCTAAAAGCATGATAGCATTTGTCAAATATTTGAGTGACTATCATAATCATATGAAAGTATGGTTATATTGGTTCTTTTTCCTTAAAGGGAGAAGTAATGGTGATGTGTGGAAGCTTCAGAGAAGCAAACTTTTACTACATAAAAGGGAAAACACCAACAAACAAAAAATCCTCCTAACAAAAAGGAGAGATGACAACAAACTCTATGGTCCTATGGTCACAAATGGTCCACAAAACTCCTGAAAGTGTTTGAATCAGATTTAAAAGATTATTGGGAAATGCTTAACAAAATGAATAAAAATCAATGCCGCATAGATAATATTAATTTGTTGTTTTCTAGGTCAAAATATGTCTGCTGGGATCCATTTCTTTCTAATTTTGACATAACTATAAGAAGGCTGATTGATGATGTTTGTCCCTTATTTTTGCAGAGGACCATGACATCAGGGAAATGGTGTCATGACATGCAAATGGATTGGATTTAAGTGAGGGAGGACTGTGCTAAGTCACTTGCCTCACTTTCTTCTCCCCAGGTACTACACTGAATTGCATGGCAGTCTGGCCACTGTAGGTGTTCTTGTCCTGAGGCCCAGGGAGGTTCTCAAAACTTGAGTTTGTTTGTTCTTTTGGTATTGGGGCTCCTGGTATTGGAGTTTGTTTCTTCTACCTCATTGGGACTTAGGTTCTCCTGCTTGTTTGCTAAGATGGGGCTTACTGAGACACTTCCTAGCCTGGACTGGGTTCCCCTTTTAACTCAAGTAAGAGATCTTTCCTAATGATCTTCCAAGTTTCTTGGGCTAAAAGAGTGTTTCTCCCTGTCTTTTTGTTGATTCTGATGTTCTAGAATTTATCTTGCTTGGTTTGAGATGAATATGCTCACTCCATCATCTTGACTTTTGGAATCTTTGAGAATCGATAATTATAACTCTTGTCTGGAACTACATTGGAGACTATAGAAAAAAATGTCCAAATGGATAATCCTTCAAACACTCTCAGAGATAGTGTAAACCATTCCTTGTACATTATTTAGATTGTAGATAGATAGATATGTGTGTAAATGTATACATATATATGTATTATATGAAATGTTATATATCATATATTTATATTCATATATATCACATACAGTAACACACTTTACATATTATATAGTGGTGTGTATATTTTCTGTTGTCTTGAATCTTCAAATTAGACTATAAACCCTTTGGGGGCGGGGAATCATTTTTTAACTTCTTTATATGTTTCATTGTCCTTTTATGAAGAGATGATGGCAGTTGAGTATTGACCTTTCACCTGTAAATCTAGAAATCCCCATGAGATGTAAATTAACTTTGCCTGCATCTGGACAATTCCTATGCATGCATAATGTTACACTTCAGGGTTCAGAATATTTTAATGGATCTAAGAAGGAAATAGGGAAGGAATTCAGATTTTTTTCCTTTTGCAAGGTAAGGGCCAAGGGCCGATTTCTAGGAAAGCACAGTCAAAGGAGATTAAAAGGGAGTATAAACTTTGGATGGGCCAACTTTCATGATAATACCTGTAGGGCTGACCTCAGTCAGGGAAAAGAGGAGGCATAATAAAGATTAAAGGCTAATCCCATGTTCATTTCCTGGTAGCTATGGTATCACAGAGAACATATGGAGTTTTGATCAGGAGACGTAGATTTAAATTCTAACTCTGCTGTTGATGACCATGTGATCATTGGAATATCTCTTAAGCTCTGGAAATATCACTTTCCCCACCTGTATCATATTAAAATAATGTTCTATCTATTTCCCATTTCTCTCTGACCAGTTGATATTACTATAGGGGAAAGAATGATATATTTGGAGTCAGAAGACCTAAATTAAATCTCAGAGTTGCTGCTTACTAACTGTTATTTTAGTTCCTCATTTATTAAATGTGTATACAAGATGTATAATGGTCCTTCAAACTCTAAAATGATATCATAAAATATGAGGAAATTACCATAACCATCTGGTGGCAGTTATCTAGAGTCTCTGTCTCTGTCTCTGTCTCTGTCTATCATCTCTATCTCTCTCTCATCTCTATCTCTATCTCTATCTCTATCTCTATCTCTATCTATGAAAAAACTAGTTCACCTATAGATATGCCTAGCTAATACAACACATTAAAGACAGCAAGTAGTATAGAAAATATAAGGCCAAGTTAATGCTGATAAGGAGTTCAGATATATGGGGGAAAAAAAGGAGATTTGCCCCACTGAGGATGATTTTTCCTAGGGGGATAACTTTCACTATTAGGACATTGATTTTGTTTCTATGACCTTTCCTGAATCAAAACAGTGAAAATATCACTGACCCTTGATTCAGAACACCATGTACAAATCTCACTTTTTTGGGGGGATGTGTGGGTGGGGGGTAGAGGCAGCTGGGGTTGTGACTTGCCCAGAGTCACAAAGACAGGTAATAAAAGGAATAATAGCAAGTTCAGACAGAATTCTAGTCCTTAAAGAGACCAGATGACTGTGATGGGGGACATTATCTCAGTGATAGGGTTGCTGAGACAGCAAGTGTCTGACAAATCTCGTTTTTTGCTGCTTACACCTTTGTGACCTTGAGAAATATCACTTTACTTTCCTGAGCCTCATTTTGCTCTTCTGCAAAATAAGTGAGTTGGACCTTTCTAGTTCTAAGAGCTAGAGATAGTTAGATAATAGGTAAATGTGAAATCTTATAAAGATACCTTCAGGATCAAACTTTACTTTGCTTTTTTCCCCTACTTCAGTATTAAAAGTCCCAACCCCTAATGAATAATAACTTCCATTTCTATGAGGATTTAAGGTTTGCCAAGCTTCCTTTATTACAACAACCCTCTAAAGTAAGCTACAGATATTGCCATGCTCATATTACATACAAGAAAATATAACAAGACAGGTTAAGAGACTTGACCCTGGTTGTCCAGCTATAGTTAGAGCTGGAATTTGAACCCAAGTCTCTTGAATCCAAGTCCACTGCCCTTTCCACTGGAGCTTTCATATAGCTCCTGGCTAGCCAGGAATTCCCTCTGAGAGATCCAACCTGTGCCTTAACCTATAATGACAGGTAAAGTTGCCTGGGTTTTGGTGAGTGATGGAGGATGTCATAATGATAATTGTTATCTGAGGTTATTCAGAGTCACATAGATAGGGAAGACAATTGAGAGATCTCTAAATCGACAAACACTAATAGGAATGATAGGAAGTTTAGACAGAATTCTTGTCCCTACAGATTGCAGATGGCAGGGGTGGGGGGGCATTATCTTAGTGATAAGGTTGCTGAGGCATCAAGCAGCAAAGTACAATATAAAGTAGGAAACTAGAGAGACAATTCCTGAGGTAGTTTGAGGGCTTGGTCACAGGAGACCAAACATGAGCGTGGCGATGAGAACTGGGGACAAGGGCCAATAACCAGCTTGCCTCACTCCTGGATCCAGTCTTCTACATAATGTCACATGGCTTTGGAGTCAAGAGGTTTACTACTATTCCCATACTATTGCTAACTAGCTGCACGACCTTGAACAGTTCCCCTTATCTCACCCCCAGCCAGGGAAAATACTTGCCACTAATAAATCCCTCCTGATCTGACCTGTCAGAATTGATCTCATTGTGCCTGGAGCAGGTAGCTGAAACATTGTCATAAATGAAGGTTGATGGGTTGTGGAACCAAGAACACTTGTCTTGGAGTCTAAGAACCTGCCTTAAAGTTACAGCTTTGATGCTTCATCATCATTTGATCCCAGTTCGGTCAGTTTTCCTTTTGGACACTCAGTTCCTTCATCTGTAAAAGGGGCCCATTTCACAACCCTTTTATGAAGAAAATAATTGTGAAGCATATTCTCTGCCAGGCAGCTGAGATACAAAAGACATACAGTTTGGGAATATATCTGTACGTGTGTGTGTGTGTGTGTGTGTGTGTATGTGTGTGTGTATGTGTATTTTTGTGCACATACACATAATATATAAATGTATATATTTCTCCTGACTATATGTATGTATGTGTATAAATAAATGTCTCTCTCTCTCTCTCTCTCTCTCTCTCTCTCTCTCTCTATATATATATATATATATATATATATATTATATATATATATATACACACACACACACACATATATATGTATACAATATGATACAATACTTTTTTCTCTTTTTTTTTCTTTTTAGGTTTTTGCAGGGCAAATGGGGTTAAGTGGCTTGCCCAGGGCCACACAGCTAGGTAATTATTAAGTGTCTGAGGCCGGATTTGAACTCAGGTATTCCTGACTCCAGGGCCGGTGCTCTTTCCACCGTGCCACCTAGCTGTCCAATATGATACAATATTAAATGTAATATTTGATTAAGATTTGAGAACTTTGGAAAGAAGTAATGTGATCATAAGCCAAAATTAGAAGGAGTTGAGAGGCCATCAGAAGTGATAGAGTACAGCAAGTGTTTCAAGGAGACTCATAGCTTGAGGGATTAACAGGTCAAATGAGTATATTTCTTTAGGATGGGAGAAATCTGGATATTTTTGTAGGTGGCAGGAAGGAAAACCTTAAAATAAACTAATGTTATACATAGATAACATGTAGGCATTAGAAATAGTTATACACTTTTATATAAGGATATCATAGTTTTAGGGATTGTGCATGTGGTCAAGACAATTCCTAGTGGAAAGAATAATGAATAAACATTTAGGAATTCTGGTTTGAGGGGCAGCTAGGTGGCACAGTGGATAGAGCAGTGGCCCTGGAGTCAGTAGTACCTAAGTTCAAGTCTGGCCTTAGACACTTAATAATTACCTAGCTATGTGGCCTTGGACAAGCCACTTAACTGTATTGCCTTGCAAATAAGAAAAAAAAAAGGAATTCTGGTTGGAATTCATTTATCATCTTAGTCACTGTGACCTTGTGTAAGTCATTTATCTCTGAATTTCCATTTTCTTAACTGTAAAAACAATGCTATCACCTACCCTTTCTTTTTATAAGATGGCTGTGATGGATATAAAAAGCTTACACTATATACTTGTGAATTACTGCTATTATTATTATCATCATCATCATCATCAATATTATTAAGATGATTGGCTCATAAAAACATCTAGATTTAGAACTGGAGGCCATGGAGTTATTTGATTGATGAGGAGGCTGAGGTCCAAGAAGGGTAAGAGATTACCTCTTTCCCTATGACACGGGCAGCAAACATCGAAGTTTATTCTCCCAAGTTCTCCAACTCCATTGTACCATGCTGAATGTTGACTCAGAATTGCACTAAAGGCCTCCTCCAAGTACTCATCATGTGTGAAGGTGTCACTGGGTTGCCAAAGATCATGCTGGAAGCACAAGTCCACAGTTCTTTCCAATTTGAAAAGGTCTACACAGATGCATCTAGTGATAAACTTGATTTCTATCAATGGAGAGTTAGACACACTGAGATGGGAGGGACAGTGGGCCACTGAGCAATGTCTTGGTTTTTTTTTTCCTCCACAGTTCAGCAGATAGTGAGCTGGACCTAGAGTCAGGAAGAACTGAGATCAAATCTCACCTCAAATACTTACTAGTTGTGTCATCTTGAGCAAATCACTTAACCTTTTGCTTCTGTTTCCTCACCTGTAAAATGAGTTGTAGAAGGAAACAGCAAACCCCTAAATGGGGTCATGAAGAGCAGATGACTGAAAAATGACTCAACAGCAACAATACATTTCTTAGGGCTATCTATGAAGGAATGGAGGGGAGGGTTGCCTTTTAAAGACTTGGAGCAATGAACTATTCTAATGAAATCAAAAGTCTTTAAATTATTAAAGAAAGTAGTTATTTATCCTTAACTTAAAAAATAAATAAGTGATGCCAGGAAGACTATTCCTCCGCCAAATATGTTTCCATTCACTGGTGATTCCTGATATTCTGCCAATAAAGTATCATCCATTTAGATGGAGATTTTAATCCCTTTCATAGTGTAAATCTCTTGGAAGAGGTAACCCCTCTAAGTTCTCAAACTCTCAAATTGTTACCTCTTTGAGTAAGAGAAGGGCATATTGGCAGGTTTTGATTTGGAAGGAAAGGAAAACATATAATAGCACCAGACCCATGAGGGGAGAAAGGGGCAGAAAAGTGTAAGTTTGGATGTATAAAACTGAATAATGGGATGCCAATGGGCCGGAGATAATACTTCCTTAATATTGCTGGTTGGGATTCCCCCAAATGAAATCATTTTAGTTTCAATGTGTTTTGCTGTCTACTAATAGAATTGTTTCTCTCTATTACCCAGTGTCAGAGTAGATTTCTTTTTTGACATTAGGTTTGGGTTCCCCTATCCTGTGCTTGCTATTCTCCAATTAAAGTGGCATCTCAGGTTTTTCTACACCAGTGTAAACTCTTTGAACCTGGCTTTTGGATAAACCTCTGACCAACCTGCTGTTGACTCAATTACCACTCAGTTCTCTCCTGAGGATCACTGCCCACCAGCAAGCACATGTAGATCAGTAGGGCCACGCTATGGGGAGCACAGATAACGAGACAAAAACTTATGCTGTGACCAGGATCAAAGCCCCTGACTCAGAGCTGAGCGTGTGAAAATAACAGAAGAAGGGAAGAATGAGATAAGTCCCATGCAGTTCTGGAGGCCTTGTCCTTTGGGTCCTGGGGTCCTGCCAGAAAAATCAAAACACTAATACAGTCAAGTCTCCATGCCAAGTCACTTGGATAATGTCAGCAAGCTGAGGCCACCATAACCAGCAGTGGGTGGGAACCATCTGCCGGCTCCCACAGTCCTTGCTTTGAGATGAACAGACCAGCCACTCCCCAAAGCTTTAATGATGGATAGAAATGCCCTAAAAGGAGCCCTACTCTTCAATCTTTATTGCCTTTAGCTGCACTTACATGAATAATCTCTGACCAAGGAGAACCCCAAGGGCAGTGGCAGTCTCATAGAGAGCCAGCACAAGTCTACCAGTGCTCACTGCCCAGTGACCATGCCTCTGGCATGAACATCCCTTGGTTTGTTGCCTTGAGTTTGCTCTATTGTCTCCTATAATGTTTGTCACAGTAATCAGCTAGAGAAATCTCTAGAAGCTTCCAGACGGTTTGTTCTTGTCAGACTAGTTAAAATTCAGGGAAAAAAAATTCATCTTCATCAAAACACATTTGACATCTGTATCCCACTCTCCAAAGTGACTGACAAGTATGCTAAGATTTTTTTTGGGTTGGAGAATTAACTTGGGGAAATGCATTTGGCTTAGAATTAATCGTGCTAATGGTTGTTTAATGAATACTATTCCCTCTTTGCCTTCCCAAGGAGATCGCATGTCAAGAGGTTAGGCTGGAGGTTAGCACAAGTGAGCCTGTTTCCTCCCAACAAACTTCATAGAACAAGTCAAACTGCACAAGGGGGTAATTATTTGGCAGCAACCTTTATTTCTACTGAGCAAAAAATGAAATCTAAGAAATGAATATTGGCCTCTGGGTCATATATCTACTGAAGGAGCTTTCTTTAAAGAGTGAAAGAATTATTCAAAAAATTTAAGTCAACTATAATTTATAACAAGCTTTTACATACATAAACACATACATATACACATATACAGATATACAAATATATGGGTATATGATATAAACATATACAGATATTAAATGATATTTTGTAAAATTAAAAAAGAATGAGTCTCTGTCCTGGGATATATGAGCTGTGTGTGTGTGTGTGTGTGTGTGTGTGTGTGTGTATGTGTGTGTGTGTGTGTGTGTGAGACAGGCAGCTTTGGGAAATAGCAAGAGACTTATTAATAATCCAAGGTGTATAAATATTTAAATTTAGTGGATAAAGTGATAGTTTTATTTAAAGATGATTGCTGTCCATAAATACAAACCAAAGTGAATGATTAAAGTAGTTATCCACATCATAGAGTCTGAAAAACACTGTTCCCCACTTGGAATTATGAGCTCAAGACAATTACATTTTGAGATCACTTATTTAGTACACACTATACAAGACAATGGGATATATAGTAATATCTGACTTTTGAATATGGGACTCATGAGACCTCATCTCAACTGAGCCTAAAAAAAACTTTGTTCCATAGCTATCAGAATTCTCCCAATTTTAATGATGTAGAAACTGAGACTCAGAGATTATCTTAGAATTATACAGGTTCTGGATCAGTTCTTTCCATTCTTGAATTTAAGTCCATCTTCCCATTTTTATTTAATTTAATTCCTCTATAGAAAGATAGAATCTATTCCCCAATTGATAAGTGATCAAAAGATATGAACAGGCAAGTTTTCAGATGAAGAAATTAAAGTTACCTATAGTCATGAAAAAATACTCTATTGATTAGAGCAATGCAAATTAAAACAACCTCATACCTATCAGAGTAGCTAATATCAGCTCACACTTATCAGATTGGCTAATATGACAGAAAAAGAAAATGCTAAATGTAGGGATGTGGGAAAACTGGGACACTAATACATTGTTGGTGGAGTGTAAAGAGATACAACCATTCTGGAGAACAATTTGAAACTGTTCAAAGGATTATCAAATTGTGTATACCCTTTGATCCTGCAACATCACTGCCACATCTATATCACAGAGATTTTTAAAAGAGAAAAGAATCTATTTGTACAAAGAATATTTATAGCAATTTTGTGGTGATAAAGAATTAGAAATTAAGGGGATGTCCATCAACTGGGGAATAGCTGAACAATTGTGATGGAACACTATTGTTCTATAAGAAATCAAGAGGGATGGAATTTCAGAAAAGCCAAGAAAGACTTGCATGGATTGATGTGAAGAGAAATGAGCAGAGCCAGAAGAACATTATACATACTAACAACATTGTGTGTTGTTCAACCAAGATAGAGTTGATTATTTCAGTAGTACAATAACCAAAGACAATTTTCAAAGACTTGTGAAAGAAAATATCATCCATATCCAGAGAAGGAACTGTGGAGTTTAAATGAAGATCAAAACTTAACTATTGTCAAGTTTTTAAAGTTGTCTTATGTATTATGTCATTTTTTTCCTCTCTAATATTTTCTTCTGTTTGGATTTGATTTTTCTCTACAAGATCAACATGGATCTGTGTTTAGCATGGTTATAAATTTAGAGCTTATATCAGATTGCTTTCTTTCAAGGGGGGGAGGGAAGGGAGGGAGGGAGGAAAAGGTAAAACTCAAGACCTTCCAAAAGAAAATTGGCAAACCTACCATTGCATGTTGTTGAAAAAAACAAATAAAAATATTGCTTAAAAAAGAAAAAACTACTATTAAGATAGAAAACCATTAAAAGAAAAGAAACATAATAAGAATTTAGATAAGGTATAGTTCTTATTATCCTGAAGATTGCAGTCCAATAGGGAAATTTACACATATGCAAATAACCATAATACAAAGTAATACATGATAAATGGGTTTAAGAAATGGAAAAACATTCTAAATGAGATCTATAGATAAGTAGGATGAGAAGAAACCTTGCTGTAGTTCAGCACTTAGCATAATGCCTGGCAAGTAGTAGGTTTTTAATAAATATTTATTAATTGACTGACTGTTACTGTGCTGGGGAAGGGAGGAATGCTTCATAGAAGAGATGACATTTGTGTTTTCTCCCCCTGACTTTTCCAATGCCTAACAAAGAACTGGGCACATGATAGATGCACAAGAAACATGTGAAATAACTTGAATTCTTCCTTGAATGAAAAGTAATGTAGGATCACTGCTGTTAGAAGAAAAGGTTGCCTCTACTGATGACTTGGCTCTCCAATCTAGCTGTTAGTGCTCCTGCTGTCACTAGTGGCAACATCTGAGGAATTGAAGCATGAGTAATGGGAACAAGTAGTTTTAGTCTTGTTTGTTGTTTTGGGGCTAAATATATTGGATTAAGGATGTCAATTTCCTACTTCCCTGGAAATGTGGAGATAATAAATCTGATTAAATCATAAATATCTAGGGGGAGCTAGGTGGTGTAGTGGATACAGCACCAGTGCTGGAGTCAGGAGGACCTGAGTTCAAATCTGATCTCATAATTATCTAGCTGTGTGACCTTGGGCAAATCACTTAACCCCACAGCCTTGCAAAAAACAAAAAAAAATCATAAATATCTAAACCCCCAAATGATGGATGCAGTGTTTTCTGGACTAGCTCAGTTTTGACTGACCAGAAGATCATAGATTTAGAGTTAGAAGAGACTATAGAGAATACCAAGTCTAACTACTTCATTTTACAGATGAGCAAGCTGAAGCACAGAAAGGTTAAGTGATTTGACCAGAGTCATCTAGTCCAGCACCATATCAACTATTTTAAGTTGCTTCTCAGGAGAGGAACAGGTGAATAGAAATGAAATTTTAAAAAATGAAGTAATCTAGGCATGCAAATTTGGGGACAATGAGTAAGCACAACTTTGGTCTGAGTTCTATCTGAAAGCTCTCAGTTCTGATGAAGGCCTTTCTTCATAGGTTCACATTGGTCTGCATGTTTCAAAAGACTCTCATATGATTTTTCTTTCAAGGTTTTCTCCTCTTCATTTCTGTTCAAGCTTGTTTTAGTCTCCATTAGTCAGGATCAGATGGTTTTTTATAAAGATTGCTGTGAAATCCTTCTTCTTCAGTGATTACCTCCTTCAAATGGCTGATTAACCATCACATGGAAGAAGGAGAGGATTTGTTCTCAGCCCCAAAGGGCAAGGTGAGAATATATGCAAAAGGAGCAGTTTGAGGGGAAGACATGTCAGCTCCCTACTCAACAATGGATAAGAATCATAGAATGTCAGAAGTGGAAGGAACTTTAACGAAACCAATCCTTTTATACATAGGGAAATAAAGTCCTAGAGAAATTAATTTGCTTAGGTCATGCAGCAAGAAAGTGATCTATCTCAGACTCAAACCTAGGACTTCTGATCTCCAAGTAGTGTCCTTTTGAGATGATCAAATCTCCATTACTAGAAGTATTTAATCAGAGTCTAGATAATAAAAATAATAGCTGGTATCTATAAGTTTTTGATGTATGCAAATTTTTATATACATTATCTTATTTGAGCTTTATAATAACCCTGAGATCTTAAGCATTATAATTATTTTCATTTTGAAGATGAGAAAGTTCTGTGTCAAATGGTGGTGTGTTTGTACAGGTAGTTGGGGAATAAGTATTGATATGGCATATATCATATGCTAGGCATTGCCTTAACAATTTTTTACAAATATCATCTAATTTGATCTTCATGACAACCCTTCAAGAGTTGCTCTTATTATCTCAGTTTTACAGTTGTAGAAACTGAGGCAATCAGAGGTTAAATGACTTGCCCAGGATCACACAGCTAGTGAGGTTGAGTTATTACTTTATTTACAGGATCATGCTATTTCTTGTGTGGATTTGTGGATCACTTATTGAGGATGTCAGAAAGAGAAATCTTATACTAGGTGAGAAGGTACAAAACTGTTGTGACTTCCATTGCTAGTATTTACTAGTTCTTACTTTGCTAGTGATTGCTTTCTTTGGATAACAAATGGACTTGTGTTCCCAAATCTGACTCAGTTAAAACTCTGAATGGACTTGCTTCATCAAAATGGTATTTTGGGTGCCTAACATTAATTTCAAGCAGAAATTTCTTTATATCTATCTAGAAATAAAAAGTAGTAACTGGTGACAAGGTTGACTAAAGCTTTTCCATATTGATGTGCTCCTGTCCCCAAGCATTTCATAATTGGTTTTAGAATTTCTTGACTTTGTTGATGATTTTGACAATAACAACAAAATGAGGAGCATTGTTTTGAAAAGGCCACTCTAAAAAGTAGATCTGTTGCTCTTGGCTTTGGTTAGTTTGGCAGAGAATATAGTAGACAAGTTGGATTCTGGAGGAGAAATCTCTAAAAGGACAGTTTCAGAGGAGCTCTGGAATGTGGGATCAAGAATTCTAAATAGGAAGTCAACATGAGTGATAGGTCATGGAACAAGGGCCAAAGATGAGTGTTACTTTAGAAAAGATGTCTTTTTAGAGGCTAATAGAAAAAGGGAACTATTGAAAAAAAATTTGCCTTTTTTAAAACTTTCACCATGGCTGGCCCATAGATTTTAGAGTTGGAAGAAAGATTAGAGAATATTTAAAAAATAATGAAAATTTGTGTGATTTCATTTGATCCTCACTATCATCTTTGTGAGGTAAGTGTTATTATTATTCCCATTGTATAAATGAGGAAACTAAGACAGATAGAAATTATATGAATTGTCAAGTGTCACACAGCTAAAAAGTGCCTGAGGCAAAATTCAAATCTAGATCTTTCTGATTCCAAGATAAACACTCTATCTTCTACCACATAGAAGCCTGTCACCTTAGAGATCACAAGATCATGGTCCAGGAAAGTGGTACTGCATACCTAGAACTACACAACTAGCTAGGAAGTAGTATATCCTTGGGCTTCTGATTCCAAATCCAAGATGCTTCTACTCAAGGCATTGCATTACCTCTCTGTTCTCATTGAAATAATTAGTACTCTCTCATTTTGATAGAGAGATTTCTATTTAATACATTTTCATATACATTATCAAAGTTGATCGTCCTACCAGAGCTCTCAGGTAGATAATTCACGTTAATTATTCACATTTGATTAATCATCTGATTGGTGAATTCCCTGATTAACCGTCTAAGGAATCATCGATATCAGACATGCCCATTTCAAACCTGGTCCAGTCTGTGGCTACTTGGACTCCTATACTCTATCCTATGCCAGATCTCATGTTTTTTTATCTATTATTTATTTAATGAAGTCTCTTTTTATTGCTGTTATTTATTTCTCCCATTTCAATCTAACTCTTGAGGGAAGAATTCCTCTTTTCTATTGCTTAGCATAAAGTCTGGGACATTAAAAAATTATCTGTCATTTATCTCCCTCCCTCCCTTCCTCCCTCCCTTCCTTCCTGAAAATGAAGCAATTGATGCTCTTGATGAGTTTTTTAAGGACATTTGTCTTGATGCACTGGATGGTGCAGTGGGTAATGTGCCTGCCCTGAATGCAGGAGGACTTAAGATCAAATTTGGTCTCTGACACTTTCTAGCAGTGGGATCTTGGACAAGTCATTTAACCTTGATTGCCTTACAATCAAGATTATCTGCAATTCTCATTCATATGTGGCCACTGGCTGTGGAGGAGAAAGTAAGGCTGGTGACAGCACAATACCATCTCACTCAAATCCAATTCACATGGATGTCATGACATCACTTACATGGTATCATGATCTTCTTTGAAAACGAAAGATAAATATCAATCAATAGAGCTAGGATTAGAACTAAAGGTAGCATTGGTAATGGGAAAAAAAAGTATTGAATTTGGGTCAGCAATCCTGACTCTGAGACAGTGAATGTCTCCTTAGCAAATCACTTAATTTCTCTCAGTATCAGTTTGGTTAAT
This sequence comes from Macrotis lagotis, assembly GCF_037893015.1. Taxonomy (NCBI): domain Eukaryota; kingdom Metazoa; phylum Chordata; class Mammalia; order Peramelemorphia; family Peramelidae; genus Macrotis; species Macrotis lagotis. Next base: position 210,131,431 of record NC_133660.1, on the reverse strand, counting down.
GATAATTATATAACAATAGTAATAGAAATAACAAAAATACTTTCATATTGCCCTATGAGGAATAATGACAGTTATTATTAATATTCCTCATAGGGCAATATGAAGGTGTTTTATAAAACAAAAATGGCATGTAACTACTTAATATAAATAACATAGTGTTTTAAGGTTAATAGTATATTTTTCAAAACTTTAAATCCTTCTCTTCTACTAAACAAATGCTTTGAATATATTATAAATAAATTTGAGGTCTTTTTCTTCATAGTTGAACAAGTCTTCCTGCATTAAAGTCCTCTTCTCATGCTTCATTGTGGTCAGGGCCATAATAATAGAATACCCTGTGGCCATGCCAATGGAGTCCAAATTTTGGAATTGCTACCCATATCAAAAGGCTGCAAGAATAGAGTTGGTTACATAATGAATGGGGGAATCACATCTCATATGGTAGTTAGGTTCTAAAGTTGGTACTCAAGACAAAAATTGAGGAGTCAAAACTGTTTTTGAATAATCCCCTTAAATTACCCATAAAACAAAAGGCAGGGTCTTTAAACAGTTCTAAATGCTAAGAAGTTAAGAAGTATTTAAAAGAAGGCAGGCTATCAGAAAGGAAATTGATCAAAGATATCAGTTATGGAAACAATTGAATGTCAATTTTCTTCATCATATCATATAGCTAAGCTATTGATCAGAAATGAGGTAGGAACTAAAGAATCTAATTCAACTGTGAATTAATTGCTAGGGTGGTATGATTTCATTGTAGCATCCATCATCTACTTTTCTGCTGTATCAATTCAAGGAGAAGAGCTGAAGTTGGTATAAGTGAGTCTATGGCTACTATTGATGTGGTCTGAAGGTCAGTAGAAAGATGCAGCTTTAAAATGTGTGTATATGTATGGGGAAGGGATGATTATTTTGGAAGACATCAACTCAAGAAGATTACAGGGTGACAAAGATGCTAAATTTATGACCAGGAGCAGTCACAGGTGACTACAACATGCCTTTTCCTTTTGTATTCAATTAAGCCCCATTAAATGCACAGAACCCTAAGGATACAAGGAAGAACAAATGCTTTTTACAGAATTAAAATATGCATTCTATGCCATTAACCGAAGTCATCAATAAAGAAACTTCCTTCCATAACCATGAGATTTTATAGATTAGAAACTCATTGTCAAGAAGAGAATGCCATCGGCTCTTCTGTACATCATAAGAATAATTACTGAGGGTGGTGGTGTTTGTCTACTTAATATTCTATATATTAAGTAATATATAATCTTTTGTGAATTTACCTGCAGACTTCTGGAATGATACAGTAAACAAAAGAGAGTGTTAGTCACATCCATCACCTCAAGCACCCACATTAGAAAATCTATTTAACAGGAATATGCCTTTAACTTTTTTCCTATTTACCCCATTGTAATTTACCCCATCATAATGGAACATGGCCTCCAGTATCATTCTGCTTCAGACATCACCACTTATCATTATGAATTATTGTTTTGTTTTTCAAAAACCTTTTCTTTCAAATTAGCTTCCCAAATTTTCTCTTTAAAGGAAGAGTTACATTAAATTTAATTCTGTGCCTTTGCTGGGAATCTTCATTTTATTCAGCAGTAGGGGTTTTTTTTTGGCATACAATTTTACTGAGAAATGAGAGTAAAGGTATTTGTAATGGATTTCAGAGATTTGCACAGAAGAGGAAGAATGAAGAAATGCATGAGGCTGGATGATGCTACCGTAAGCTCACAGATCTCACTGAGTCAGGAAAACTGAGATCTGAGTCCAGCACTTCTAAGATTCTCCTGAGTGACCTTGGTTATGAAATTTCCTCCCTTTGGGTTTCAATTTCCTTATCTGTAATAACAGCAGATCACATTTATATAATTTTTAGGTTTGTAAAATTTTTTCCACCCAAGAACCCTGTGAGATAGATATCAGATTATTATTATTTTTATAGATAAAATGAGACTGAAAAGGATTAATTAATTTACTAGGATTCATAGTAATAACTGAAAGTCAGGTCCCTTAAAATGAAGGCATAGGGATAGATGGTTTCAAATGTCACTTCAGGTTATGCACTTTTATAATTCTCTGTCTATGAGAAGGAAATTATGTTAACCATATTTTGTGGGTGTAAGACTATCACTTCCTATTTTTGTATCCTGGTAAGATGTTAATCCTGCTGCCCCAAACTGTCTCTAAATGGTGGACAGTAGCTTCGGTGTCTCTCTCATTCCAGAACTAGAGAAGGCCAGATAGAAATAACTCAAAAACTCATATAGTCTTAGAACAGAAAACAATCTCCATACAAAGCCTGTATGAGTTGGGAAGGACCTTAGAACAAAGAAAGTGAGAAATGTAAGGTACCTTAGAACCTAGAAAATAGAACATCATGTCTAGAAAGAAACTTAATACATAAAACAATGTGTATTTAAAAGAATAAAAGAAAAAAGTTGAAATAGAACTTAAAATGTTACATGTGGAAGGGACCCTAGACATTTTTTAGCCCAGGCATTCTCAATGCTTTTTTTTAAATCATGGATTTCTTTTGACAATTTCATTATATATATGTATGTATATATATATACATACATATATATCCATTTTCAGAATAATAGTTTAATATATATGATTATGAAGGAAACCAAATATAATGATTCTATTATTTTTTCCCATTCAAATTCATGGACCCCATGGACACAAACTTAAAGACACCTGATCTAGATCAATCTTTTTTCTTTTAGAAATGAGGAAGATGGTATTTTGAGAGCTCAAGCAGACTATCAAAGGTCACATATTAAATTTATGACAGGTTGTAGCCTATAGGCTCTTTCTCTTGACTCCCAATTTATTATATATGAAGATTATGTCTCTCTTGACTTTGGGTTATGGTGAAATTGGTAGAGCAATATTATTTGCAGAACCAAGATCAGAAGTACACATACACACACATACATCAAATTGAGGAGTTGGCATAAATTAGCTGGAGTTTTCTTCCTATGTGTATTTTCCTATAATCTAAAGGTGCTCAGAATAAATATATATATATAGGGGTAGATTTTTTTCTGGCATAGGGGTGATTGAGCTTATATTTGAATCCTAAAGTATTCATTGTAACTCTAATGACCTTCAATTGAGTGGCCAAATGTTGGCCATAAGGTTTTTTCTAACAAAGGAATTGCTAATAGAACATAGTTTCTGATGGACGAAATTAGAACTGGAAGGGACCTTTAAATGTAGAGCTTACATTATTAAATCTATATGACAATGGTGTCAAACTCAAATAGAAATAGGGACCACTAATTGTACATAATAAATATCTGAGTTTCATATTGACTTAGTTTTAAAATATAATATACATTTCATTTTTATTTATTTTGTGAAATATTTCCTGATTATATTTTAATCTGATTCAACTGGCACTGGGGAGTATTGCAGGTCTCATGTAGTCTGTGGGCTGTGTGTTTGACACCTCCATTTTAAAGGAAGCAGCACATATACTAAAATTAGAGTGATGCTGAGAAGTTTAATATGGTCCTTTTGGAAAGATAGCATGTAAATTCATGAAGTGTTTGATATTTTTAACTTGAAAAATAGCACCTTTCACAATTAAAAATAATTGTGATGGAACCTAGAAATCATCACTTTTATTTTACAATTGGGGAAACTGAGGACCCTTCTGACTTAGTGAGTTGCCAAAGG